>NC_079491.1:70734238-71037268 GCF_020520425.1 Spinacia oleracea | reverse complement strand
CCATTTTCGAACTTTGTTGGGGTGAATCACCATGGGCAAACAATTTTGCTTGGATGTGCATTAGTGTCTCATGAAACCGCGGAAACGTTCGTTTGGCTCTTTAGGGCATGGTTGTCTTGTATGGGGGGTAAAGCTCCCGCTGCTATTATGACCGACCAGGATGCGGCTATGAGGAAGGCAATTCGAATAGCAATGCCAATGCCTAAAACCAGACATCGTTGGTGTATGTGGCATATTATGCAGAAGTTCAGCCGAAAATTGGGTTCGATGACTGATTTTCCCCAAATAAAAGTTGCCCTACAGAATGTCATATACAACAGTTTGACCCCTGTTGAATTTGAAGAAGGTTGGGCTGAAGTGGTGGAAACTTTCAAGCTGAAGGAGGCTAAGGAAAGCTACAAGTGGCTAGTAGGTATTGATCATGGTTTGGTACTACTTTTAATTCTAATCGTGATATGGTAAAGTATACATCATACGAAACCGCGATAACATTTTGGATTGGTACACGTTTTCATTTAATTATGTACCAAACTGCATTAAATATTTGATTTACATGTGCAATGTGGTAGGTATTTCATATATGGCATTGTTTTTGGTGAGAATGTCTTTCATGTTCAATTCCTTTGTTGTTAATTTACCTAATGACCTTTTTTAAATGTATAGGGTTGTATAATCAGCGAGAAATGTGGATACCTGCATATGTGAAGCATATTTTTTGGGCGGGGATGCAGACGACTCAGAGGGTTGAGAGTATTAACAGTTTCTTCGACGGGTACTTGAAGAAGAATACGAGATTATATCAGTTTGCTCCTAGGTACTGCAAGGCCATGGAAAGTAGGGCCAATGATGAAAAAGCTGCTGATGTGAACTGCTGTCGTTTTACTCGGTCTTTGGTTGGAGAGTTTGCTGTGGAGAGGAAGTTCCAGAAACTATATACGGATGCGAAGTTCGTTGAAGTCCAGATCCAATGTATGCGGGTATGTTACGTAACACCTGTTACATCGAAAGTAGTTTCTGATGTGGAGGTTGAGCATACAGTGTCTGACAAAGTATGGGTATGGTCCAAGTTCTTGAGAAAGGAAATATCTTTAGCAGGCCGGAAGCGTATATACGTCGTGATGTTCAACAAGGAGACCTCATTTGCAAAGTGTGACTGCAAACATTTCGAGTGCCACGGCATTATGTGTAGGCACATCATTAAGGTGTTGGACGTGGAGGATGTGGAAAATGTGCCTGCTGGATATATAGTTGACCGATGGAGAAGATATACAACGTAAGCACACTCTTGTGAAGGTTGCTTATCATGATCCCGAGAAAACAGAAGAAGTTAAGCGCTATGACCGGATTATGAATGCGGTGGAACCTGCTGCCCTCCGTGGATCACTTTCCGAGCAGAAGTTGGGATTTGGTCATAGAAGGTATTATGAATATTGTGTTACGTCTTGATGAGAGTGATGCTCTTTCAGCAGTTGGTGCTAACGAAGCTGGTGCACTGACTTCCGGGGGGAACAGGATGGCGATTGTTGGACCTACAACATCAGGCTCCGTTAACAAACCTCCAAACAGCGTTGGGGATGATACTACCACACTTACCCCCCTGTAATGGTTAAAGATCCTGTTTTGCGCGGTGGTTTAAAGGCTCACAGGACTCGTGAAAAAAGATTTTTACAACCAGGTGAGAATAAAAACCCCGCAAGGAAGCAAGTCAGGAAAAACAAGAGTGTTGTACCACAAGACTTTCCAGAAACCAGCAATTGTCAGAACACTTGCCTTCCTCAACACAACTACGTGCAGCCGCCAAACACCTTCCATCCTGGTTGGGGATCCCACGATCAATATGTGAGTGAATCACATACGCTACAAATTAAACTTAAACAAATATTGATGTGAGTTTGTGAGTTTGTGATATTCTATTTAAACAAATATTGATTTGAGTTTGTGATATTTCCAGGGGTATGGTGCTGAATACCCGCCTCAAATGGCTGGGCAAGTAAGGGGGACTATGGTATAACCTCAGCAGAACTACAACAATGGGGTACCTGTTCAACAGTTTCAGGTGATTTTTTTCGTGTCATTTTGTACCACTCATGTTATTAAATGTTTATTAACCGTCAACAACATTTAGCTTGTATTTATTAGCGTTTGACATGTATACAGTCATCTGGAAGAGTAAGTGGAGTTGTTGCCACAAATTTGTTTCCCTCAGGACAGACATAAATTCGCATGTCTGTGGGTGGGATTCGTATGACCCCGGAGGGTGGTGACGTACTTTTGTCCCAAGACTGTTGTGGTATATCAATGTCACAAAACATATCTGGTGGTCCAATTGCCCAAAACCTATCAGGTTTACACATGTCCCAGAACATTAATGGTGTGCAAATGTCGCAAAACTTGAGTGGAGTGCAACTATCTCAGATGTCGCAAATGTCCCAGAATGCTGGTTCCATTCGTTACTTCACCAGTAGCAGCAGTAGTAGAGGTGGAAATTATCAAGAGGCCGGGAGTCATTGTATGCCTGCAAATCAAAACCAGCACCGGCATAGTTTCCAGGTTGTGAACGAAACCTTCCATGGGGATCACCGTAGTTATCAACCAACTACTAAACACTTGTTGCAGTCCAATCCGGGTTTTTTAGTCAATGAGGGTGGGTGTGGTACGCATTCTATACATGGCGCCAGTGGTAATCCAGTATTCACTCAAGACCTGCTCGGTTATCATGACCTTACGAAGAATTAGAATTGATTTCCATGGTGAAATTCACCCAATAAATCTACCTTTGTGGTACGTTATTTGAAGTTGATTGACTTCCATCCAATAAGTCTGAATTATGGCGTGTTACCATATGTGCATTCCTCTGTAACCATATGATTCAATTTGTAACCCAATTTGGGGTTTACAGGATGTCGTAACTTAAATAAGGTTACTTTAGATACTTTCGTAAACTGAATTTTCATTATTGACACAGAACTCTGAATTAGTACAGGCAAGATGTACTAAACCATGTATAATTCGGAAATTTGGTACCCTACTTCGTGTTTGCTATGTTTTACAGTATTTGTGTTACCTGTTATAGAACGACCATTTGTTAAAGTTATAGGGGTACTACATCTTGTCGTAACACCAGTACATTTTTTTATAAAAATAAAGACGAATAATACGTTTGAAGAATAAGACTAGTAATACGAAAAGCATCATCCGCAAAATATTACATGGAAGGCAGCGCCGCCTAGGTTGAAACTACAAAATACACCTATTACATATCCGACGAGCTAAAGGTAGGAAATGTCTGAACAACAACAAATAACTTACCTGTTACTATTACGCCATAGAAGTAGGATAGAAAAATCTACCCAAACCTTATAACTAAAAAGTCATGGTGATGAATACTATGCCGATAAATACTACGCCGTAGTTAAGCTAGTACATAACTAAGTTCTTATACTATAGGTAAAAAACACCCTACATAATAAGTACTACACACACACTGATGGGGAAATTTGTGTATAATAGCTCCAGGCTCTGGCGCTTACAGTTCCAGTTTACGCGCAAGTGGTTGCTTCTGGGGCTTCACCGACTGCATAAATCAAATAAACGATTACAATCAAGTTATATGGTTTCTAATTTTCTACATTATATAGTTCGTATGAGACATAATAATAGCGGTAGCGGTACCATACTCACCCATAACGGTACCTTACTCACCTATAATGTACCGGTATGCATTGTAATGCAGTACTATGTACACCTGTTTGGTACTAAGGACTCAACCGAATGCAGTAAGCATACCTGTTTGGTACCCTAATGGCAGTACCAGACGGTAAAAAAACAAAGCGTTGGGAACCGAAATAAGAAATAAATGAAGTACCTCAAATAAGACAGTAAACAAGACGTTGGCCGAACCCAAATCAGATTCATTGTAGTTTGGTAACAAGTCGTTTCCCCGCCACATAAGGACTACCCCTCCGCATTGATTCTCAAACCATTTGGATTGATATTCTCCTGGTAAGTTGCTAATTAGCTCCCTGCAGTCGTTGTTACTTATTCGGGCTTCAGTAACGACCATGAGTGATGGATGGTGCCTTGCAAACATCTCAAAGAAGGTGGCTCTGAATGAGGGTCTGGTCATGGATAGGGCGTTCCATGCAACGACCACCGTACCTCGTGGTATCAAGGCGGGTACCTCCGTCCCAACCATAGTCTTTCCCTCTAAGCACACCTCAGTGTAAGCCCGTGGTTTGGTCTGAAAATACCTTGGAACAACAGTAACTTCCACCCCAGTAAACGTATGTTCCACACTCATAACATGAATAGCGTGAGCGTTGGATGCAATAAAAACGTGGCTCCTGGAATCAGGGAAATTGTACACAGGGAGGTCGTCCACAACTACAGCTGGCCTAGGGTCTACCACAGCGAGGAGGTTGTTCGGGTACAACAACCACGACCCTTGTGCAGCAAGCCGGTTGGAACACCAATCTAAGTAGGCCCAAAACCCTAGAAGCATATTAGGGTGGTCCGTAATTAAAGGGTGGTGTGCAGGCTGGATTTTACCTGCAGAGGTGACCATCACAGAACAAGGGAAAATAACAGGGTGGTAAGGAAACTTACTAACGGCATAATAAAGCTGGATATTCAGGTCAGTTTTGATTGCGTGCGGCACACGGAGACCCATTTCTGCGTCTTCGACGTCGATGGAGTAGGAAGTGGTGTTGTAGTTCAATTCAGGCCCGTTTGAAGATTTTGGCTGCTCGAAGTACATTATGGCTTTTGGGTGGCAGAGTAGTGATCGGCTGCTATCACAAACAAGGATAGATTTGCCTTTGTCCATTTTTGGCAGGTTTGCCGGTGGAGAATTTGGAAATAATTAGGGTTTGAACAGCTAGAAGGAGAAACGAAATGGTATGAAGTGGGTTGGTTTGAGGAGTCCCCACTGGAAGTAGTTGTCAACTATAAAGGAAAGTGAATACTACACCAACGTTGTCGGTGAAAAAACGTAGTGCAATAAATTCCTAACAACCTAGGTGGGTTAAAAAGTTATTACGTCGTTTGGTACCACCAGGTTTACTGATCTTGTTACTTGGTACTTTTCCACTAAATGCAAACTACTGCAATGCAAACTACTGCAATTTAACGTTATCTGCATAATTGTTCTTATTGTTGAGTGAAATCAATATTTGAATGTTGAACACAATTTATCCGAATTTGGTGATGTTTTCGTTTGATTCAGTAGTTTGGGACACTAATATTGTCGGTATGGAACATCAGACTACTAAGAATCGGAATTTAGGGTTATGTGTTTTCGTTACTATGACTTGTAGGACACTAATATTGTCGGTATGTAACAGTAGACCACTAAGGATTGGATTTTAGGGAAATGTGGTTTCGTTAGCATAAGTAGTTTGGCACACTAATATTGTCGGTATGGAACAGTAGACTACTAAGAATCGGAATTTAGGCTTATGTACGAGTTAGTGATATGTTTGAAGGTATAGGGTGTAGGGTACTTTAATGTGTGGATAATTTAAAAGATGGATATTATAGGTCTTTAATTTGCCGTGACCTATTCGACACTAGGTCGGGTGTCCGAACATTGCTAACTCATATTTCAAATTACTCCAAACCCAATATTAGTAATATAATTTAATGATTACATTTTTGAACTTTTATTAGTACTAATACCTCATTAATAAGTTGTTTACGTCTTACAATATAATGTGTTTATGTCTTAGAATATGTGTTTAAAATTGAAAATTCTCACGTCTTAGAATAAAATGTGTTTACGTAACAATATAACAATGTAAGATTACATGGATGTCTTAATTTACGAATGTTATGATGTTCGATGATGTTATCCTGATATTTATATTCAAAATATCTAGTGTTATTAATTTATGCAAATACGAAAATTGAAATTTTATGATTTGATGATGACCACGGTCTGTACGCATACGACCATACATTACACTTAGTAAGACTATTACTACATAATTATATACATATGTGGTTAATAAATGATAATTACCTCCTACGTGAATGAATTAGGTAAATCTAAGGTAATCGGATTGAATGGGTTTTGGAAATCAACTATCCGGTTCTTAACACTACTAAGGTTTGTGAGCGTGGTCGGATTTATACCGTCATTGGTTAGATTTTCAACCCTGGACCCAGATGAGATTGGGGCGACTTCTCGACCGGGTACACATTCAGTCCCTTAACCAATACGATTAATTTACCAATACGATTAATTAACCAATAACAAATACGATAAATTAAAAACTAATTCTAAATTAAGCTCCCGAGTTGTGACCTAAAGCACCAAACCTACGAAATGGCCTATCTCAAACGACGTAATAATAGGAGAATTCCAAAAACAATTTGAAACATTGAGCGGGAATTTTCCCGCCTCCCTCAGTAAAAATTCAAAATTGTAGGAAGCTTGTCAAAGAATCTTTGACTTTGACCACCACAGCTATATAAGCCACAAGAAATTGGCCACTTCCTACCTCATTTTAATTAATTTAAATTCAAATAACGCCGGGTTCTTAATGTCTCATAGTTCTAATTCCCTAAGGTCACCGCCGGCAAACGTGGGATGCGTAGATGGCCGGAAGATGCTCTGGTGCGAGACGATTAGTTGTCCAACATGCATCACTTGCATAACTGAACTTAGGATTTCACAGACAACCACAAATCCACATAAATTATATTTTAAATGTCGATTTTGTGGGTGGTTCCGGTGGGTTGAAGATCACAATTTAATAACAGAGGAAAACATGCTGCCATCGCGTCTTGTTGATGTTGGGCTGGACCGCGTTCTCCACCGCCTCGACAAGATTGAATCATGCATTTGGATGTTGTATAAATTATTCGTCATTTGTCTTATAGTTTTTGTGTATTTTCTCCTCGCAAAGTAAATCGACGTTTCCTTTGTAAAAGATCGTAATAATCAATAAAAAGCGTATTTTAAGAGTTGGACAATTTCATCAATATCTTTCGTATATAAATTACATCTGTGTGTCGTATTCCCGTAAGTTTTTTTTCGCGTTAATTGGGGGACTGTTTTTAGTTATTATAGATTAGGGAAAGCTATTATTACCTTTCATTGGGTTTGTCCGTCTGCTAAGCTTAGCACATCAATAGCCGTCGTTTTGCTCGGGAAGTCGTTCCCGGGATCACAGCCTACGTAGGAATAAAAGGAACAAATTGTTAGTTGTTTTATCAAACATTGAGCTACAATGAACCACAAACATACATTCCTTCCTTGTAACCCCCATTTGTACAATATCAAACATTTGGTGTTTTATATGCCCTCGTTTGGTATAGTAATACCCCAAAATACGTGTTTTCTCGGTCAGTTGAGTTTTCTATGGATCGAAAATGCATGGCCGAAACTGAATGGTTTGGTACACCATGTAGTTATTGTTGGTGTACCAAACCGTCGTTTGGAACCTTATCTGATACTACCTGTCTGTGTAAAACGGAAGACACTTACATGAAATTGTAACGACGCAAGGTGTTTAGGTTTTGCTCCCCCCATTTGACAAACGGGATCATGCCGGTACGTAATCGATGGCTGGACTTGGTTGACAGACCAAAACATAACAACACCCCCGGCTCGTCCTTCGGGACCGAATAAGTCATGTTGGTACGTCCTAGGCAGTGTTTGTGCGATAAGCAGTAGTTGAGGTTCATTTATTCTTGACTCGGTCACGATGATAATGGACGGTGTAAGTTGGAAAAATATGCGATATAAGTGTTCCTTGAACGAAGGCCTGGTTACACCTCTAGCATTCCAAATGACCACTAACAATCCCTTTGCCAGTAGTGTCGGTGTTGTATGACCGACGTATTGTTCTGTTGATCCCAAGTGAATATGGTGGTAACCCTTTTTATACAGGTTCCCTTCACGGTAGAAGACATCAACGTCAATTGAGTGAATGTAGTTAGAGTTTTTCATGACATGAAGTCCATCGGTGTAAGAACCAAAAAATATAGGGGTTTTTTTGATTGGTACAGTGTATACCGGTGTTTGGTCAATATGTAGTACTGGAATGGGATCAATGAAAGGTAAGTAATTATAAGGGATTACCTCAAACGCCTCGAACTCGGCCCAACTACTAGCTTCCCACTCTATGTAAGCTAACAAACCATCTGAAATACGACCAGCCGAGTCTTCGGGAGTGGGGAGGTGGAATGGTAATACACGGTTGTTCTTCGTTAGCATGAACCTACCGGGAAATCCTTCTCTGTCCGATGTTTTTGAAAATATTGCCCGTACGATAGTGTCCCTATCAACGGGGTTCCACTCCTCTTCCCCTATGATCTCGTCATAGGTCTGAAAGTAAAAGGTCTGATTTATATCCAACTCATATTGCATACCCGCAGCCGGGGAGAAGTATATTGCTTCGCGAGGATGATATAGGAGGTTCCTGGTTGGGGACGTTTCATTGCTTACACATTGTTTTAAAACGTTTTGGGTTGGTGATTTTGGCATTAGGCTTCCTTTGTTAAACAGTAGTGGGGGACTTCGGGTTTGATTGTAGGGGAGGACCTCAAGTCAGTCAGTCGTTAGTGATAAATAGGGCAACTGGTAACTTTAATTACGGACGTTGGTGTTAAAGTACGTTGGTGAAGATACATAGTTATTGCATTTCCCCTAATAATTTTAAAAAACATAAACAATACAAATTCAAATACTTTTACCTTTTATTTTTTTCCTCATTTTTTAAGCGAATAGTACATTACACAAGTAAGTTTATTTTATGTCTTTTCATTAATATACTCTAGTTACGCCAACTACCCTTTATTAATGTTGTACTTGGACGTAAACCCCAACCACCAACATAGGTAATCATTCATTGTTGCATTCCTTATCCTGTACTTCTATAATTAAAATGAGGCATTCCTAGGTTTTATTTCATTTTGCATCCAACTTTCTATAGAGATTTAACTAGAAACTACTTCCAGTCATGGCGGGTGGTCCTACTCGGAAAGAAAATAAAAGGTAACTTCTGCTAATGTATGACCTTGTTCTGTTAAAGACAAATATGTGATAAATACGTCTTTCTTGTTGTGTTTATGTTTATATTACACCATTGACATTTATTTAGTGTAGTTTATTAATGTCGATCGTACTTTACTAATATGGAGTGTGTACTAAATCGCTTGGTATGGTACATTTGTGTAAATATATTTGCAGTAAGGGAAAAGGCAAGGCACCTGAACAGGAAGAAACACCAAGGACAAGGAGGTACACAGCCAGGGAGAAGGGAAAGGCCAAGGTAATGGATAGTGACGAAGTGTTAAAGGTCATGGCTGATTCCGGCCAACGCGACGTAAAGGACGTCGTCGGGATCCACACGGTACGTAAAAGGGCTGAAAGCCTTGTCTTCCCCCACCTTCTGGCAGCTGTTTCCAGGAACGGGGATGAAGCCATAGGTGGAATAGACTTCAACCCTAAATGGCCGTACCTCACACCTCTCAAGATAGTTAGTGCAAGACGCTTCAGGAAAGAGGCGTACTATTTTTTTATATTACTTACTAGATTCGTATAAGATGGCTTTTAGTTTTAACTTAAACAAACTTAAAAAAATCATCCTTAAATGCATGGAAAATGATCTTTTCTACCGCTACCTTGTCAAATTCTTCGAGATGTTCAAGCCCTTGAAAGGGTGGTTGGATGAGGTCAATTACAGGTTACAGGTACATGAGACAGAGTCGGGTCCATTCGGCCTACTAGTGCTTGGTCGGAAATACATGGGTTTCAAAGAAAGGGAGACCACGTTCGAGTGGATGAATTTCGGAAACGATGATCTTTTTTACTACCTATCTTACGATGAAGACAACTAACTCCATTTCAAGAACGAAATGATAGATCTGAATGGGTTGGAGACGATGAGTGAGTTGGATTTACTCCTTGAAAACCCTTTTTACTCTACGCATAACTACCCTGCTCATTACGATAAGCAGATGGAACTGGCCTTCGCTTAGAGATGTTCTAAGATATATTATCACGACGAG
Source organism: Spinacia oleracea (assembly GCF_020520425.1). Classification (NCBI taxonomy): domain Eukaryota; kingdom Viridiplantae; phylum Streptophyta; class Magnoliopsida; order Caryophyllales; family Amaranthaceae; genus Spinacia; species Spinacia oleracea. The sequence continues at coordinate 71,027,251 of NC_079491.1, read as the reverse complement.
GACATGGTCTACTTTCACCCTGACTCAGCTGATGAGTACGATAGTTCTAACAGCGACGCAAGTGAAGAAATTTGATGCTAATTGGTACCTACAGTTCGCTAATATGGGTACCAAATGATGCGGTTTGGGATACACAAACATGACGTAATGGGTGTGTCCTCGGTAAGTTTATGTTTTTTATTTGAAAAGTGTTATTACTTTAGCCCTAGGTTTGCAAAATTCTCCCAAAAGCTTGTATTTTTGGGTCGTTTTCAGTAAGCCCCTAGGACTGTATTTGTACTATGTAATCGGTATTTGGTACACACTGTAGTACCAAATAGATAATTCGTATTTTATGTGAATTTATATGAGTTCACAATTAATATGTTATTTACATTACATTTGTCATGATAGTCTAGCATTACTAATAAATAAACCTTGTTAATTTAATACAAATTCTAACATTATATATCATAATACAACACTAAAGGAAGTTAATTCTTCAGCTTACACAACACTGATTATAAGAATATAGCCGACTACGAATACAAACCGATATAATAAGAACCCTAGTTGTTTATAATTGTTGTAGTTGACTCACCCTCAATCCTTGCCATCTTCATAGACCCAACTCCGACGTACGGGCTACTTTTTTCTTTCTTGAAACGTAAACCACCGGCTGTACACAAAATTATAAGTATGAGTTACATAGTAGACGTCGAATTAGGAAACGTATTGAATATAATTGGGTGGGTCTTCATTTGAACTTATATACTCTTGTACTTACTTAGCTACCTACCCACAACATTATTTTTGAGATACCATCGCACAATCTAAAAGTGTCCAGAAATATTAAGGTGGATTGCAAAGATGATACTAGTGTAGTTTGTATTTGGTACCACATTCGTAAAAGTTATTAAGAAAATTAATAGAAAGGTACAACTACATGCCCTGGAATGGAACCCTTTTCAACTTTATTACGGTACTAAACTCTCAGACTAAGGTCAAATTTCATGTTAAAGTAATCAATGTCGTTTCAAAGGGCATTTAATCTAAGTAGAGTATGTAGAAAGAGGGGTGTTGTACGCTTGTTACCTCAAATGTGAAGTTGAAAAAGCCGCTGTCTGCCGTGGAATCATCTTCTTTATAAGATACGAATAGATCGTTAACGCGCCACAAAAGAACTACCCCTCCACACTGATCTATGTTATCGAACACTGCACTCTCGTACTTTCCTGGTAGGGTATTTATCAGTTCCTGACAGTGTTCGTCGGTTATCCTGGCTTCAGTGACAATCAAGAGAGCCGGGTGGTGGGTTGCAAACAGTTCCAAGAATGTGGCCTTGAATGATGGCCTTGTCATGGACTTAGCGTTCCATATTGACACAATCAAACCGCGTGGGATCGTATTTGGTACCCCCTCGAATTTCTTTTGTCCCTCAACAGAAATGTCTGTGTAGGCACGAGACTTGCCCCAAAAAAATCGCCGGCTCACTCTGACATTTAGGCTATAGAAAAAGTCCTCCGCCCTCATAATGTGAATAGTGTCTAAGTAGGATGCAATGAAAATGTGTGCGTCGAAGGCGGGGATGTTATAAATTGGTAGATCCTGGACATCTATGTCTGGGACGGGGTCAACGACTGCAAGAAGCTCCGTTGGGTACAACTTCCAGTCAAGTTGTTCCCTCAGTTGGTTGGAGGACCAATCGAGAAACCTCCAGAAGCCCAAATGCATGTGCGGTTGGTCTCTGATTAAAGGACGGTGAGCTGCAGCAGCATTCCCTTCAGTTGTTGCCATGATGGCACAAGGGAAATTTTCATCCATGACAGCAGTAACTTGAAAATTCAAGTCCGTCTTAATTGCATCTTCTAACGGAAAAAGCATTTCTAAGTCTTCCATGTCGACGTAGTACGAGGTGTTGTTGTAGTCCAACTCAGGGACGTTTGTTGATTTTGGTGGATTGAAATAAAAAACACAATTTGGATGTGAAAGGTAATTTTGGCAAGTCCCAGAGACCTGGTTTTGCGCAACCCTACTCGAAATCGACTTCAGTTTCTTCATGCTAAAAGGTAGTAATGAGAAATTGGCTATTGATTGAGGGGGAAAACACTTATGGCTATAAGTTTGTATAAAGGGAGAAGATTAAATGAAGTTAAAGTAGAACAGGTAGTTGATAGCCATTACTTACAGTGGTTGAAAGTAATTAATGTGACTCACATTTCCCAACGTTTTTACGTAAGTTAGTAAATGAACTTCAAATGTTTACGTTTGGAACCCCAAACTACCAATTAACTAGGTTTGGTATACGATGATTTATTCCCGTGTAGTTTTTTTACCAGTATGTACTCAAACAAAACAATACAAACTTATTCATATACACACTTATAAATACTCCGTATCACACTTGGACCATAAATACATGAAACATATATGTCTTATACAAAAGGTTTAGTTAATAAACAACCGTTGAGAGAGTGGATTGTTTGGGACTCTGGATTTAGGAGGTTGAGACAGCATAGCCTTGGGAATGGTACTTTATGGGGATAAAACAATGACAAACTTGGCGTGGTAGTTTTTAAGTTAGGTAGGCGGGTATTGCGCACCATACCCCCCATGGGTAGTTACATATAGAAAGGCAGTTTCATTATTATGATAAAGGTAGTTATTCATTTCCACATTATTTGGATAAGGACGCACCCAGGGATCGTCTTCTATAAATAGGAGAACACATTCACGTTTATAGAGTGCATGCATTGGAGAAATACGATAATAAAATGGCATCGTCCGCAAACTCAAGATGGTCTGGCGTCCCTCATAGACCCACGGCGGAAGAACGTGACATGGCAGAAATTAATGCAAAGGTTCAACAAATCAAGGAAGCGAAAAAAACTCAACGTGACTGCATAAAATCAACAATGATAAGAATGAGGTGGGAAGGGAATAGTCGGGCTGAGACCCTTTTCAAGGATTTGCTACAGAGCTATGACGATGTGGAGCAAGGCGTTGATGAAATGAACAAGGTAATGGAGAATGGGATACGAAATTGCAAATAACATATACATCGACTCAAATCCAGGCAACGTCATTTCTTTACATCGCTACACCAGGCGCTGCATATTGGTGGTCATGGGGATCTTTTTGACCATATGAAAGAAATCATTGAGCAATATGATGACGCAGAACAAAGGGTGATTGATCTTAATATAGGAATTGAGCGTATCAAGTCCCCTACACTTGCTCCGTGAGACTGATTATTCCCTTCATTAACGCAATTCCGTATGTTTGCTAAAGTAAGGTGTGACGCATTATAAGTAGTACATATTAATAGTAAGTTAGTGTGACGCAGTGTAAGTTGTAAATGTTATTTTAAAAATTGCCATATTGTGTACAACTGTGTGAGTTGCACACATGATTAGAATTTTAGTGCGTCTTTCTGTTTATGAAATTAGGGTTTACATATGTTTGTAAGTGTGTCTTATGATAAGTGATTGCAACTATGTTAAGTGCAACTATTTAATGAACCATATTGTGTAATTACCATTTGTGGGTAATTTTATTGTAATTTTCGTTAACGCCTTTGTACTCGACAACCCTAAATTTTCGTACGGGCTACATAATACTCGACAATCCTATTTTTTCGTCAACATTTAGTGTAACGAAGGGACTCTGTCTGGTAATTTCTTTGGGGGTCTTTAATAAAGGTGAAATTTTAAAGCGTATTATGTTGAAAATCGCGCGAATTGAATATCATAACTGACAATGAACCGTCAGCAGTTTGAAGAAGATATAAGGTTTGTTTAGTGTAAATGTTGGAGTCAATAAGTGTGAGTATATTGTGACGGTTGGTTATCTAAATAATATAAAACCGAAGAGGTGGCAGTTTTGTGACCGTTACATCAAATCCTCTATAAATAACACTTAGTATGAGGGAGATTTTCAAAAACTTTATTCTCTTCACATCTCTTCACAAAGCATTTCATTTGCAAAATGGAAATTCCACCAAATGCATACCCCAAAGTCTGCCCTAACCACCATTACCGTTTTGATCATGTCGCACAACACAAAACTGCTCGCAAACCAGATCTCATACAAGAATTCGTGATCGACCTCGCGGAAAAGTATGGCTATGCTGTGGTTGAACCAGACCAACACGGTGATGAACAGTCCATGAGCGTCGATATTGTTGCAGGAGATGAGAATGTAATGGGTATCATATGGTCTAAGATGGACAAGCCAACTAGGGCTAATTCAGTGTTCGCATGCAAGAAGTGGGCCATGGAACTGATCAATCAATACTACCGCCCCAACTTCGATTGCAGATTCTCTGAAAGAGTACGTACCGTTAATTTTCGATACTATGAGATCCTAGAGTACACAGAAACAAATGGCACTTACACAAGGATTAAATATAAGTGCGTCTGTGACCTATGGAAGGAAGCATCAAATACCTTGAACCCTAGGGAAACGCTGCTTAATGTACCGAGTGACATTGATTTCAATAATTTCGATCAAAGTGTGGACAATGCAAACTACAATTGGAGGATTCAGTGTGGTGGCATGTAATGTCTTGGAATTCTCTACCCATTTTCCTTCTGTTATTTCAATGCCATAGTTTTAGGTGTGTGATTGTTTTCTTTTCATCTTATGTATTGCTTAATTGTATTTAAATGCCCTAGTGTGAAGTGTGATTTGGTGTGTTTGTCATCCTTTAGATTATGTTATTGTAATGTAAAGGTGTGATTTGGTTTAATAACTATGATTGCTAAAATGAAGTATTTTTATTAAATTTGTATAATGATAATTAGGTTTTCAATAACGAACGACAAATAACACTAACAGTTTCAAAGGTTCGACATGGTATAATTTCGTCGAGGTCATGGTCTACGATCACCCTTATTCCGTAGGCATATGGTACCATTGAGTAAATTAGTACCAAACCAATGAACAACACATGTTTGGTACTGTTTATATTGCGACAGAGGTACCAAACGTATTATTTTTTCAAATTTAAGGTTTAGTGTAAGGTTAGCATAACGAAATATGGGTGTTTTATGTCGGTAATCTAATCTTTAATAAATGGATAAGGTGGCAGTTATGTGACGGTTAAAACAGGCGCTCTATAAATAACACTTCCTGTGAGGGTTATTTCCAAAAACTTTATTGTCTTCACAAAGCATTTCATTCGAAAATGGAAATTCCGCCAAATTATTACCCCAGAGTCTGTCCTAACCACCATTACCGTTTCGATTATACGGAACAACACAAAACTGCTCGCAAACACGACCTCATACAACAATTCGAGATCGACCTCGCGGAAAAGTATGGCTATGCGGTGGTTGAACCAGACCAACACGGATGTGCACAGTCCAAGAGCGTCGAAATTGTTGCCGGAGATGCTAATATAATGGGTGTCATATGGTCTAAGATGGACAAGCCAACTAGGGTTAATTCAGTGTTCGCATGCAAGAAGTGGGCCATGGAATTGATCAATCAATACTACCGCCCCGACTTTGATTGGAAATTCTCCGAAAGAGTACGTACCCTTAATTTTCGATACTATGAAACCCTAGAGTACAAAGACACAAATGGCACTTACACAAGGTTTAAATATAAGTGCGTCTGTGACCTGTGGAGGGAAGGGTCAAATACCTTGAACCCTAGGGAACCACTACTTAATGTACCGAGTGACATTGATTTCAATAATTTCGACACAAGTGTGGGGAATGCAAACTACAGTTGGAGGATTCAGTGTGGTGGCATGTAATGTCCTGGAAGTCTGGCCATTTGCATACTATTATTTCAATGCCATAGTGTTAGCTGTGTGATTGTTTCATATTTCTCAAATGTATTGCTTTAGTTATTTTTTTAATTACCCTGTGTGTTTGACATCCTCCTTCAGCATAATGTTTTCTTTGATTTGGTTAGTGTGAATGTAAATGTGTGATTTGGTTAGTTTAAACATATGTTTATGTGTTGTATATGGCCATTGTAAATGTGTGATTTGGTTAGTTTAAACATATGTTTATGTGTTGATTCCAGATTACTCTACAAACAATACACAAGATCACATTTTTCAATTTTCAAATTCAAATTAACGAGAATTAACCACAATAAAAACCCAACTACCGAACTTGATACCAAACGGGTGATAATTTACGGCTGATAATGTACAAAACCAAGGTATTGTACGTTTTTATAACAACCGATCTCATATTAGTATTCAGTAGAGTCCGAAACAAAAACAAGAGGTATACCAAACTGTAACCCAGATAACATTCGATTAATAGATTTTGCTAATATGATTAATATTACCTTTTGCCGAAAATTAAATAGGAGTTCATTTACAAAGAACCGTCCAGAATCATATTACCCAATGGTAACGGCGGATAATGTAATCCATGATTCGTATTACCCTCTTCGCTTTAAATAATGGAAACTACTTTACACGATCTGCATAAATATATATAATGCTCTTGTTTTTTTGGATTGTTAATAGGTAAGGTTCCAGATCCTAGTCGTCTGGATTACAGGATGAATTATACAAAATTTAGAAATTCGTGCGGAAGTATCGAACTATTGTTAACCATTACTTTTGTAGCAACCGTTAATTTTACTCTTAATATCTCAACTCGTGTGCAAGTACTTATGTATCAAAAAAAACTAATGTGTCAAAATTGTATTTCGATACCAAATTACCAGCCTGTCGAACGGGTCGGACCTGACTTAGGACTTGATATAACCTTTTTATCCTTTATAACAATAAACACTGCTGAAATGAAAACTAGTTATTGACTAAATTCATAAACACCGCAAAATTTGATTACTGAGGTCACCGTGTTTGCGTACTATTTTTTCTAACTCTTAATCCAACTTTTGTAGCAACAATTACTAATGTTCGTGTGGTACATATCTGATCTTGTTTGGTACTCAATTTATGCTTGGTACCATGCAAAACCGGAACAAAGTTCAGGCTGTACCAAACTCGTAGATTGTACCCCAACTTTTCTAATAACGGTACCAAACAACCTATTAAGTACCACAACACGTACCAAACTCGTATTGTAGATCTTTAATGCACGATACAAAGCATACCACATAACTTACAAAACATACCTGCAAGCAATGTATCCCATCTCCTAGGAATAATGTGAGTATCAAAAGACAACAACTATGATTTAGTTCACGCGTTAATCACATTTCAAAAAATGACCAGATAAGTGTGTAATTGTTTTTTCGGTTAAAACCCTAAACGTTAGCAGATGAAGCACGACCAAACATCAACGAACTGGGCAGTGGGTTGCAACGATTTGGGGAAGAAGCGGGCGGCAGGAGTTGAAATCTGAATTCAAGTGAGACAAAAACAGTGCCTTCTGAGCTACATTGATGTCCCCCTGTCCCAAAACAAAGTTTGAAAAGACAACTGTAAGTTTATAGTGTGGGGGTATAGCACTTACAGTTACAGTAGTAGAGGACTTACCACTTGCATCGTCTTTGTAAATGCCCTTGCACTTTCCTGGATAGCCATAAGCATTACTATTCCACACGCATGACTACAAAGCCAAACAAAACATATCAGTAAGACTTAAGGTGGTTACTCGACGATGAAAAGGTAGCATAAACAGTACTTGTCGTTGTAGTCAGGGAAGCTAATGGAGTCCAAGGGCCAAGTATGCATTTGCTTCAACTTCCAAACAAGAGCTGCATTATACTGCGTGTCCCTCCAATGTAGAACGTACTCCACAGCTGCTATCTGGAATGAGGAGACCGTATTATGTTAGTACAATAAAATGAGTGAACTCAATGTTCTTAAACTCCCACCAAACCAGGTTAAGTAAAAACTAAGTAAAAACTACATATCACATGATTAGATACCAATTTTTTAACATCCCCAGAATGCTCGGAAGCAGGATTAGTATACATGCTGTCAATGAACCATATCTTCTGGTCTTTCAGTGCAAAAGCAACACACCACCAATGTCCGTTGTCCACAACTGGAACATAGACCTGGACATGATAATTACAAATTCTTACAAATCGCATACCTGTGTGTCGCGGACAATTAATACACCAAAAACTAAAATAACAAATTGTACAAGGACGTTCCTCAAAAAGAAGACAGATCCCGAACTGACCAAATAGAGAGAAATCATTCAACGTAAAAGGCATGTAGGAACTTATTTCCAAATCCTTAAAATACGGCCTCATCACTCAGTTATTAGTCCGAAAATAGTCAGACACATGTTGTTGGCATATATTACCAACCAGAGTAATCAGACATCTAAACATGGAGTAAAAAGACTAATTAGACTTACCACAGATATATCAGCTGACAGAATCTTCTGGAGAGGGGTGGACCACTTCTTCAGCAGACCAGCATATGTTTCCCTCGTCTTTAATTTCTGATACTGTAAAGCACAACAACCAATAACTAAGCAACCTCGTACGCTTACTTTATTGATTTCATTAATGGTGAATATTAGGAAAACATACCGCAAATGAGGAGTCCAGCATGATTCTGCGAGAATTCGTTGGGTATTCCAGAGCCCATTCCCTGTTGTATATGTTTGCAACGGCCCGAACGTACTGGGAATGCACGTACTCCCTAGGACGCACAACCGAGTAGCACATCATCCGATTTGCATCATTACCATCACACTCGATAAGCATGGCCCCCCTGCAAACATAAAATACAAATACAAGTGATTATCATTACATAAATATACAACGTACATTAGTGTATACAACTTACTTAAGTGTTACATGAGTAAAAGTTGTAGAACGTACTGCTCTTTCCCTTTAGGATTGTATGACTCCACATAAGCTACTACGTCACTCTCAAGTTTTGTCATTCGTACTCGCGTCTGCCGATTGCGTGTTTTCGGATTTGTTCTCGGAATCCTTAGGATCAATTTCTCCCGTGGTCGTTCTTGGTCATCAGGTTGGAGATTCTCATCAGTGGTCTTCCCTTCAGTGGGGTTATCTTGACTGGTGTTCTCTTCACTGTTCTTATCTTCAGAGGGGTTCTCTTGAGCGATGTTCTCCAAGGGCGATGCTGCAACCGTTCCTTGCACAGGACCATTAGCCGGTCCCTCATCATCGTCATCATCCCTGTTATTCGGCCCCCCATCCTTGACGCCACCATCCTCCTCTTCCGGCTCCTCAACATTCTCCTCACCATTGTCTTCATCATCCTCTTTGTCTTCACCTACACCCAGCTGCCCCACCTTCTCCGATGACATTTCATCTGAAGGTGGCCCGTCACCAGCTTGAACCTGTCTGTGCTGATGTGTCTGGTCGACCGGGTGCTTGCTTGTTTCTGGCTCAGTTGCTACTACACCAACATCATCAGCAGTGTGGACCAAAGGTACATCACCGTGGCTGACCGGGTCTAGGGGATTCATAACTGGCACACTCCCATGAGGGCCCACAAATACAGGTCCCCCATCAGACGGTTGCAACTCCACATCGGAATCGTCATCGGCATCCAACTCTGTAAGCACCTTATTGACAGACTTGTCCACCGGCATAGCCACACCATCAACATCTATCGTCAAATGATCGGTAGCATGATATGACCTCATTCCTCTTTCAATGACCCCCCCACGGGATACGCCCCGGCGATCTTGCAATAATGGAGCAAGCTTCCCCATAACCTAAACAGAAAAAAAGGTAAAGTAATTCATAAACACAGACATGACTCCTCCATACCTTGGTGAGTACTATTTTTTACTAGTTAAACATGTATGCCTATTTATCACTAACACCAAGATTATCTAGTGGAGACGATACCAAACAATCAATATTTGATAATTATCCCACTACAGAGAGTACCAAACAACATCAATATCATTCATATGGTACACCTAAAGACATTTATGAGTACTATTTGTAACTATTAAAACATTTATGGCTATTAATCACTAACATCAACATAAAATTGAGGAAAGCGTTTAACTTCCCATACCATCTCTGTGACCTCCTGAGCTAGGGTGCGTCTCCATTCTGAAGAAGTCATCTGTGCTACCATCTCAGCAACCTCTACTGCGGGAGACCGTCTACCCTCCCTGCCGTAAAGGGGATGAGGATCCCCGTACACAACATCAACAGTCTGGAAAGATTATATAAGGAATAGATTTCAGTCAGATTAGATAATACAAAATTTAATATGACAAATACGACCGACTAACAACCAGTTACCCACCGTAATCCTTCCATAATCTTCACTCACTTTCCTATCCCGATTCTTGGCCTCATCCACTTCCTCCTGTGTCTAGACTTTGATCCTGGGAAACTCATCCCATCTCACAGGATGCCTGCATAAATGGTCAAGGTAGAAAATCTGTAAAACAAATCCAATTTCACGTAAGGCACTGTAATATAAGACAGGATACTAACACCACAACAATAATAGTATTAACCTTTTATATAATTTAAAACATTAAATATTTCAGTAAGATAGACACACCAGCAAAAACAACACACAACCACCAGTCCCAGCGGCATACCCCTGATGGTCTATCTTCCGCTGACAGGCGTCTCCGTAGTCTAAAAGCCATGTGTGACAAAACTCACACCAATTGTACAGTGATGCATTCTTTGCCACGGAAACTGCACCTAGCAATTTTAAAGACATGTTACCCCCATCGGTAGAAGGACATAAAATCTGCCCCAGCAACACAATCATGAAATTTTCCATGAACGAGGCCCTATCACGCTGATTAGCCAGGGGCTTTATCTTTCCTTCACCGTCAACCGGCCCTGTCAATTCCTTTACAGATTTTGCTATGATTATTGTGCTCTTTGAGGTTGATGTATTCTTTTCACCATACTTGAGGGTCATCACTTTAAGGGTGCCTGGAGGAAGATCAGACTCCTTCACTGGCACCGGAAGACCGTTGTTCTGGAATCCGAATACATATTCCCAATGGGAAGCAGTTATCGGCAACACATGGCCGTCCCCTCCAACAAGGTAACTGTTACCCCCATCCAACCGGGACATCAACCAGTAGCACAACTGCCTAGGTAGCTTGGATATTTTCAAATCCAACATCCCCCCGAAACCCATTTTCCTAACGCAACTTCTCCTTGACTCATCAAAAGCATCAATAATCTTTGAAAATGCATCCGTGCGACAGATAACGCTTGGTTGCTACACATAATAGTTTAAGTAAAAAATTGAAATTATCAACTGACAAAACCTAATCAAAATACACAATTCATCTTTAAATATAGGATCAATAGTACCTTCCGGCCACAATTAGCCCGCTGAGTAGCAACTACCACGCCGTGAAACTTCGCATACTCACCCCTAGACATAGGATGTTTGGGAATTGGTACCTAAATATGAAAAATACATTAGCATCAACTACATAGAAAAAACATTATTGTACCATAAAAATCCTTAAAAACAATGAATAAATTTCAAAATTATATACCCGCACAAACATCCTCCTGTTATTCCCTCTGATTGCCTTCTGTTTTGCAAGGGGCTTTCCTTTTGCTACCCCTGTTTCATCAAACTTCCTACCCATCTGCTTCATCGCAGGAAGTATCGTCTTCTTCACAGGTCTCCTTCCCTCGTCAACATTATCATAATCCTCTCTACGCCTCTTCCGCATCATCTGCAGATGTGCCTTCTTCTTCAAAGCATTCTGCCCGACCTCCTTCCAACTCTTCCCTCTTTTCTGAACGCGAACAACAACATCCTCTCCTTCATCTTCATACCCACCATCCATATATTCACCGTCTTCGTCTTCTATATCTTCTTCCTCCTCTACTTCATCATATGAAATAACCCTCCTGCTTTTAGCAGATTGCCTTTTCTTTGGCGCACGTTTCACTATTCTCTGGCATAATTCATCCTCGAATTCTTCGTCCTCATATATCTCATCCTCATATTCATCATCTTCAACATCTTCATATGCATCCACGTCAAAAACATATTCTTCACTGTCATCCCCAGACAGCGATCGCCCTTCCTCATCTTCTTCCATTTCTTCATCGACGACAGGGTCTTTGCCCTTTAGCTTACTATTCCGAGCAACTTCCACGCGTTTTTCCTTAAAAACAATATTGAAATACATATCTTGTTAATAAACGTATAACAATATACATACTATCAATTATCAACAAATACGATAGACTCATAAAATGAGCAGTGACACTCACCCTAGGTTTGCTGCTGCTACCACTTTGACCCTTGATAACCATCCTACAAATACAATTTTACCAATCATTATACCATGCATACCTTCGATATAAAAGTACCAAACACATTGGTAATTTAGGTTAGGTACCAAAGAAAATACCAAATCATATATCCTTTACCTAAATGTACCAAAATATGTAATATTTTCCATTTGGTACCAGATCAAGTACCAAACGACAATCAAACAAACAAAGGTACTTTTAAAAGCATGCCATCACACGAATTAAAACTTAATCAGGCACCCCTTTTTATGAACTGTTTAACTTTACCTAAACGAAAGCTTATCAAATTACTGTTTTAGGAGCCAATCCACCACAGAATGTTTGGGAGGGATTTGTGAGGAGAATTTGGGGGAAACAGGGAGTTGATAAGGTAGCCATGGTTGGGAAAGGGATTTACATGGTTTGTTTCAAAACCAAGGAAAGCTGCTTAAATGTGCTTAAGGGGGATACTCAATTCTTTGACTCAAAACCTGTAATCATAAGACCATGGACCCCTGATGTTAACATTGCAAAAGAACCAGTCAAGAAATTACCCATTTGGATCAAACTACCTAGGCTTGATATCAAATGCTGGGGTAAGAAGAGTCTCTTTAAGATTGCTGGTTTGGTAGGGAAGGCTGTGAAGGTGGACCAAACATCACAGTATAAAATTCGCATAATAACCACAAATTAACCACTAATTAACCCCAAATATGAAAATTCCATAAAAATAGCTACTTCATCAATAAATTAAATATACACTTAAATTTCCATAACAAGAGCTACTTCAAATAATTAGAACATAATTGTGAAAAAAATTCACTTTCAATTCATCAGCAACACAATTGTCAAACAAAATGGTGAAACCCTAAAAATCAAATCAGCCCCAAAATACTGTGAATACAAAAAATATTACCAAAACATGAACTAAAGAACAATTCATACAGAAATAAATTAACTTCACCTGGAAAGTAATTCAGAAGTTCCTTAGTTAACAAATATCACCGAATATAATCGCCCTGGCGAACACCCTTTTTGGACTGTATGAATTGGAAACCGGTCACGAAGTGGCTAACCTTCTAACGAGAGACTGAGAATTTGGGCAGTTCTTGACGGAGAATTTGGAGGGAGAACAATTGAGCGGGAGAGCACGCAAGGAGGAAGAAGACGAAAGAACCGTATTTTGGAAAGAAACAGTAAAAATGAAACCACCACCTGATTTTTTACATAACATTAAATTAATAATCAGTAAATTATAAAATAGAAATAAAAGATAAATTGAAAAGTCAAAAAAAAATTTGAAATCCAAATTTTGGAACAGAATTTTAGAGAGAGAAGTTGAAAATATCTGAAGTGGTAATTGATGGTGGGCCACCCACCTTTACTCCACTTACAATTACCTTCATGTCCCTAGTATACCATTGTTATGGTATACCCAGTATCGATTTAGACAACCTCGTATATTTTCACAATTGGTTTTTTTTTGAGGGGGTTTCACAATTGGTAATAGTCTTCATAATCTTTTGAGTAACTATAATATATTGTCATGGTTGCTGACTTGCTGGTAGTTCTTGATCTATGTGGTTTTCAAATCTGCAGGAAAAATTGCGTCCTTATTTGTCATTGCCACAAGTTACAGATGGCCTTTTTTTCCCTGGAAAAAATGCTCTTTGATATCAATATTCATCTTGCAGACGGGCAAGCTTCTGTAATAGCTTCTTTCCAATACAATGATTGGTTTGTTTTTTGTTTTTGTAGATATGATACTACAGGTGATATTACAGCCGAACTTATGGTTCTAGCAGACTGCCCATTGTAAAAGTGGTGTGTAATTAAACACCCCCATTCCAATTGCCAGTGGAGCTAGACATGAATACATAACAATATCTCACATTCTCACACTATATGTATTTATACAATATCATTACATTTTCTATACATATTTCCACACCCATGATTTACGCAAACCATTTTATGTAACTTATTATTATATCTTGGGGGATCGTGCGCGCTAGCGCACGGTCCAACAACTAGTAATATACTAAAAGAGAGGAAATCAATGTGGTGATGACAAATGTTACTCATTGATTGGCCTCTCTTATCAATATTAAAAAAAAATTAAAAAAAAATAAAATACTTGATGCTATAATTATTTTATTAACTTTTACCTCGGAAAAAATTTGATTCTCTTTTCCTTAAAATAATTTTTTTTTTTAATCTATATATAGAGAACATTTTCTAAAATTATAAATCATTTTTATATTTGGTACTCCATAACAAATATAACCAATATATGATTATATTTTTATATATAAAACTTTAATCCATTGTACGGAGTACGTAGTATGACTTATAAAAAAAATTAAAAGTAGTATATTTATTTGTATTTCGTACTTACATAATTTGAATACAAATAAATTAGAAAGTCAATCAAGTATGAATAAGAATGTATTAAAAAAAATTACAATAGTACTCAATAACATTTTAACAACTAAATGCGATAATTATAACCGCCATTGAGTGTATTATTTTATACGTAGTATATTTAGCAACTAAATTCGATAATTATCACCACTATTGAATATTGATAGTAATATTGTACTACTTAAAAATATTATGTAACTTCTTTTAACATGAGCAAATTTATTCGTATAATCTAATCTATCTACTATTTTACTACGTAATTCCTAAATTTTTTAGATACAACTATTTAATTTTTATATGGGTTGTTATATTCACACATACCTCTATTTTTTCTTTTTTTGTGATTATTTATATTTATGATGAATATAGTCATGTACTCCGTACTCCGTAGAATTTTGTTGGATTTTTCTAAATACTTAAATAATACTAATATTTTTTAAAATGAGTTTTACTAAATGATAATTTAAGATATTATTAGGTGAATTTATTTTTAACAACCGTGAAATAAGGTTGTTTATCCAAAAAAATAGAAGAATTCGTAAACAAGAAAAATGATGCACGACTAACACGTTTTTTTTTCCTGTTTTTTTGTGATTATTAATATTTTATGATGAACATAGTCATGTACTCCGTAGAATTTTTTTGGATTTTTCTAAATACTTACATAATACCAAAATATGGTTTATGCACCCGGGTGCACAATACTCACTGTGCACCCTGTTTTACAAAGAACATATAGTTCAAATACAAATAAGAACATATTGTTCATACCCAAAGAACATATAACCAATGAACATATAGTTCAAATCCATAGAACATATAGTTTAAATATTTCACAGTACGTGTACATCGAAATCGTTCTCAATGTTCATTAGATTTTCAATAAATGTTCAACAGGGTGCACAATGAGCACTGTGCACCCGGGTGTATAATCCAAATTGCGACATAATACTACTATTTTTTAAAATAAGTTTTACTAAATGATAATTTAAGATATTAATAGTTGAATTATTTTTAACAACCGTGAAAATAAAGTGGTTTATCCAAAAAAGATGGAAGAAATCGTAAACAAGAAAAATGATGCGCGACTAACACGTAAACCTCTCTACTTAAATTATGTAACTTCTTTAAACATAAGCAAAATTATTTGTATAATCTAATCTATCTACTATTTTACTACGTAATTCCTAAATTTTTTAGATACAACTATTTGATTTTTACATTGGTTGTTATATTCACACATACCTCTATTTTTTTTCCTTGTGATTATTAATACTTTATGATGAACATAGTCATGTACTCCGTAGAATTTTGTTGGATTTTTCTAAAACTTACATGATACTACTATTTTTTTAAATAAGTTTTACTAAATGATTATTTAAGATATTAATAGGTGAATTTATTTTTAACAACCGTGAAAATAAAGTTGTGTATCCAAAAAAAGATGGAAGAAGTCGTAAACAAGAAAAATGATGTGCGACTAACACGTTTTTTTTCTGCTTTTTTGTGATTATTAATATTTTATGATGAACATAGTCATGTACTCCGTAGAATTTTGTTGGATTTTTCTAAATACTTACATAATACTACTATTTTTTTAATAAGTTTTATTAAATGATAATTTAAGATATTAATAGTTGAATTTATTTTTAACAACCGTGAAAATAAAGTTGTTTATCCAAAAAAAGATGGAAGAAGTCTAAACAAGAAAAATGATGCGCGACTAACACGTAATCCTCTCTACTTAAAAAAGCTCCGCCAAATATTTTAGGCTGACAAATGACTTACTTTAGTCAATTTTCAACAAACATATGTATGGTAATTTGAAGTGGAGCTAAGAAATACCTCTCTGATTTGCCTATTTTAAAACATTGGTGAATGGTGACTAACATATCAAACATTTAATAAAATTTGTATATATTTTACCTAGAATCTTATATTTACTTATGGTAATAATTGATTAAATGAATTACTTATTTACTCATGTCCATAAATTTCTTAATTTAAATCTATATATACTACGTACTATACTAAAAAAAAGAGACAAATCGATGTAGAGCTGGCAAATGTCACTCTATGATTTGCCTCTCTTATAACATAAATAATGACTAATTGTAAATGCTATCATGTTTTGTTTAGAAATTGTGCCAAATAGTTAGTACGTATATGTTCGAACGTTCCTTTAATATAGAAAATCTTATAATAATTTAACTTGGACTATATATCAATTATATTATTATAATACTATCAATATTTTAATAATTTGTGTCATATAATGAATACGAATATGCATAATAAAAGTTCACTATTGATTTAGTGTATTTAACAAGGTTGTCTCAAACATTTTATAGGTCTCATTATCGTAATATTTTTATACGGAGCACGAATAATAATTTATTCGCTTATATTATTGAAGTTTTAAGTGCAAGTTGATTGAAATTTTGACTAATATATCGTAATCAACTATGTCCAAAGTCATAAGATTTAGATGACCAAGCTTCCTTATTATTAATATGTTTGCAGTAACAAAATACTTTTTATGTATTAATGTAAATTATTGCAATATCACTAAATTTCGTGCAAAATAAAATTTATATATGTAAATGGTGAATCACACTTGATGATGGGGCGAGTTTGGATTTTAGATTGGTCTGACGACAAAGTTAAACATAGATGATTGACTAATTTTGACTAACAAGAAGATATATTTAGTAGATGGGTATAAGGATAATATGTAACCACCTTGGTGATGGGGTGAGTATGAATTGATCGAATTTAAGAACACTCACCCAATCCTAATTATGTATTTCACTTTTAAATATTTTTTTTTCAATATTATAACTAATAAAATCAATTTTGAAACTTCGTAATAAACTTAAGTCAATATATTTAAATTTTATTTGAAGGGAAAATTGGATTATTTATCGAATATAGGGATGTCAGATTGTTAGTGGACTGGGTTTTTTGGGAGATGTCCTTGTGCATCCAACCCAAGTGGGCGGCGATGGACAAAAGTTTATTGGGTAATGGGGTCAAAAAATTTATTTGTCGCGGGTGAAGGGGCAAAGATGGATTTCAGATTGTACCCGTCTGAGCCGCTAATCTTTCATCTAACTTACATTTATAATGTTTTGTTTATTTAATCAGTAACTCTAATCAGACAGACGGATTTTCAGAGGTTGTATAATAGAGTTTTAAAATTCAAAGCTCTCTTACCAAAAAAAAGTCGAGTCTAGGGGTTGGTGTGAATACACGGGAATGGGGATGATGAATAGGTGATGGATTTTATTTTGTACCTCCGGAGACGGGGGTTGAGAGGGGTGGGTATCTTTCTTATCGTGGATGGATGAGATGAAGATGAGAATTGTAGGTGGGTATCTTTCTTATCGTGGATGGACGGGGCTTGACACAAGTGGTTAATGAGAATGAAAATAATTTTATCTATGTACCTTTTTTTGTTTTAATTATTTTAATAAGCAAGACACCAAATGAGCAATAACAAATTTATCCATTATTAATTTTTGTATTTGAAGAATACCTATAAACTCTATATTGACCATAATTGTCTACCAGATTTCATAATAATTTATATTTAGATTATAAATCGTGCATCGCACGGGTATTATACTAGTTACTATATACTAAAAGAGACACCAGGAATGACACATGTCAATTCCTGGTGCGATTTTTTCCCGTCAAAAATCACTTTCCTAAAAAAGAGTATATGTTTTATTTTATTTTTATTCTCCACCTTTTTTTTATAACTATTTATGTATGGAAATAAATTTTAGTTTATAAATTATGGAAATATAGATACGACGTAATAATAATTATTCAAAATTTGTAATATTTTAGTCAAATCGCTGTATTAATAATGGAAAATATATCACTCAATATTTTGGTCAAATTGTTATATTAGTATTTTAAATATGCATATTAAATAAATAAATTTAAACGAGTATGTTAAAAATGTTATAACTATGCAGTACTTTGGGAGATATTCCGTTAAATATTTTGTGAAAAAATATCAATATCGGTGCGTGCACGGGTCTAATCTAGTTACAGTTTAAGACTCTCACCATCATGTAAGAGTTTGAACCCGGACTTGGAAGAAATTGCAACTTCGAATTAGATCCGTAAGGGTAGTGGACTAGTGGGGCAGTAAAAACCCTAAACCCTTGAATTCACAGCAAAAATGGCGGAACTACAAACAGAGATAATCGCCGAAATTCTCAGCCGTGTACCAGTGAAAACCCTCCTACGCTTCCTATGCGTCTGTAAAACATGGTATTCCTTGATCAAAACCCCCAAATTCATCAAACTCCACCTCAATCAAACCCTAAAGTTCACCACCAATCGCCACCTCCTCATCACCCACACCTCCATTTCCACCGCTGTAATCCGCCGCCAATTTCACTTTTTCGAGATCCCAGACCACCCCTTGAAGGGAAAAATCAACCTCAAGAAGGAACCATGTCCACTTGGAGGGCCGTTTGACTCCTGCCCTCTTGAGCCTATTAGCATCCAACTTCATGGGTCTTGCAATGGCGTCGTTTGTATCTCCGACCCACAGAAGAAAGATGTCGTGTTGTATAATCCTACTACCAAAACGCATCGTTTCCTCCCTCCGACGGAGAACCCTTACCCAGATAAATTCTCGATTTTTGGGTTTAGGTACGATAGCGAGAGCGACGACTACAAGGTTTTGAGGCTGATGCAGTGTGTGGGGCCGAATGATGAGATTTGGAATGATGCTAGGGTTTATAGTTTAAGGCGAAATTCGTGGAAACGGATAAAGGATATTCCCTACAGTGTGATATATGATCATGGAGGTGCGCTTGTTAATGGAGCTTTGCATTATATTGTTAGTAAGGTAGCGTTTGACTCGAGGACGAAGTTGATTGCGAAATTCGATCTTGGGACTGAGACTTACTCTGTTATGGATTGCCCTGATTATGACAAGGATTTAGATAGTTGGACTGTTTATTTGGGGAATGTGGATGGGTGTTTAAGTTTATCGGTTAATTATGATTTCCATGGCCGTGCAGATTTGTGGGTGATGAAGGAGTATGGGAAGAAAGAGTCTTGGATGAGAGCGGTTAGTATTGGGAATCATAAGGGTAATTTGATTGATTTTAGAGCTGTTGGTTGTTCTGATGATGGGGAATGTATTTTGGTTGAGGTTGATAAATTTGAGCTGCGTTGGTACGATATAAGGCGCCAATTGGGTATTCGAGCTGGAATTGAGGGGCTGCCGAAGGATAATTATAACTCGGCTATCTATGTGGAAAGCCTTGTTTTGCTTGATGGTTGTTGTGGGCAAAATTACCGTGCCTTCGTGTACCAATGAGGATGTGACACATGGCACGTATTGCGCCCCCTAAGAAGAAATCATACGAAGTCTACTCCGGGGCATGAGCATTAATCTAGGTATCTACAATGTATGTATTTAAGTGTGTATAAATGTATGTATAAAACCTATACCTGGAGAATTGTAAGGAGAAAGGACACGTGTCCTCCTCCCATTCCCCAGCCAATCATGTAAGGGGAATATTAGGTCATTCCCACAAAAACCTAGTACTATAAATATTCCCACTTCCCTAGAAAAAGGGGTCACAATCAATACATTCAGGAGCAATTGCTGCTCTGCCTTCTCTCTACTTTCTCTCTCTATAAAAATACAATCTTGTTAAATCCTTAAAAGTTACCGGAAAACCTCCAAGGTATCTCACCGGAAAAACCCCACAACATTTGGCGCCGTCTGTGGGGAGGTACGGTAACATGGAAGATCAACGACAGGACAACGATGCTGGGCGGCCTACGCGAGTAGAGCGGCCACCCCTCGAAAGAGAAATGCCGACTGAACATCATACGCCGGCCACAAGAATCACCGAAGATGCCGCGCGTATATTTGCGGCCGGGCACACCCCTCGTCACACTGCCGAGGTAGAGGTGCTCAGCGAGGAGGACGACCAGGCCAATCGCACCCCTCCTGGAGGACACCTGGATCCTCGGGTGGATACGGTAATAGAGGAGAACCCTGATATGCCTGTCTCTGTGGGTGCTCTTCGGGCTATTTTGGCTGAGTTCCAAGCTGATGTGGGAAAGACAGTTAATGCTGAGGTACAGAAGAGTATGCTGATCTACACCACTGCTGTGGCTGCAAATCATGAGAGGCCGGCAAGCAATAGGCCAACACTTTCTTTGCGCCCCCCAAATGTCTGGACCAGGCTGACAGGCGAGGACCTGAGGAGACAGCCGCCAGCAAGTCAGCCCAATCAGGCAATGTCTTACCTACCACGCCGAATGCCACGGCGGCTGATCGGAGAAACGTCCCGAGGACGTGAGCAGCCACGCGCAGAGCAGTTGCCTGACTCTGAGTCTGAACTTTCTGACACTGGGTCAACCCCCGTCATGCCGGATAGACCTCTCCCTCATCCAACTTATACGCATCTGAGCCAGGCGCGTCCAGGGGTCACCCGTCCAACCCGTCAAACTCGCGGACGCGAGTCTTCCCAGCGGCTACCCTACTCAAGGCGTCAAGACCCTGTATATCACATTCAGGAGGGGGTGTCCAACATGGCCCTAGGGCACACCACCCCTTTTGCAGACTCCATCATGAGAGCCCCGAGGGAACCCAAAGTCAAGCCGCCCAATTTTGATGCTTACGATGGTACCACAGATCCGGACATGCACCTCTTGGTTTACCGGCATCACATGTATGTCCAAGGAACAACTGACTCAACCTGTTGTAAGTATTTTCCGGGCACACTCAAAGGAGTAGCCTCTAAGTGGTTCGAGAGACTTCCAGCCGGAACTATTCGCTCTTTTTCGGAGCTCGAGCTATTGTTCTCTACTCGGTTCATGGCTCACAAGGAAGAGAAGAGGACGAGCATGCATCTGAGTAGGATTCAGCAAGGGAAGGACGAGTCCCTGAGGAGTTATGTGAAGAGATTCAATCTAGAGGCAGGGCAAATTCCGGATTTGCCAGATGGTGTTGCATTCGATAACTTCATTCGAGGGCTTAAAAAGGGCTCTTTCAAGTTTGATCTGGTAAAGAAAAGCGTCCGAACAATGGCAGAAGTGCTGGATGAGGCCGAGGCCTTCATTCATGCAACAGAGATTTGCAGCGTCCCGAAAGATCCCATAGGAAGTGATACCGCCGAGCTAGCGGCAAAAAAGGAGAAATTCGAAAAGAAGAACCGGCCTAACGGGACGTGGGCTATTGCAAAAGAGTCAGACAGGGCCCCCGGAGCGGCAGGTCAGAAACGGCCCAGAAATTATGATCGGGAGCGATTCGTGTATAACACAGACATGTACACAATTCTGATGGACGTCGGGTCTAAATATGACATTGATCGTCCATTTCCCATGAAGTCGCCACCAGAAAGTAGGGACCCAAAACTGTACTGTCACTTTCACAGTGACATTGGGCATGACACCAATGAATGTAAGAGCTTGAAAAGGGCATTGGATGACCTAGCCACCAAGGGATTCTTAAAAAGTTATATCAGCAGGAACACGGGAGGTTCTGGCAAACCCTTCTACAAGAAAAACAAATCCCCTCCCTCGGAGGAAGATGGGAATCGTACCGACCCAGAGTGCGTGGCAGTCATCTCAGGAGGATTGGCCGCCGGCGGGCCGACCATGAGGGGCCAGAAGGATTATGCCAAGCGATTGGGGCAAGTGATGCTGTCCGGCAAGGCCACAGTTGACCCGTTTCCAAAAGTTGAAATCGGCGAGGCCGACCGTGGGAAAATCTCCACCCCGCATGACGATCCTTTGGTAATTGAGTTAAAAGTTGCTAACCTGAGGGTTAGGCGTATTTTGGTTGATACAGGAAGTTCGTCGGACATAATTAGTCTAGAGTGCTTGAATCGGCTGCAACATGATTCCTCAAAGATTGAGAAAATCCACTATCCCATTATAGGCTTCGGAGGTAGTGTCCTCCACCCAGTCGGCATAATTACCCTTCCTCTGAGGATGAGAAATAAAAAGGAATCTCGGCAAATGGATGTCCGTTTTCTCATAGTGAAAGATCTGACGGCATATAACATCATCTTGGGGCGTCCCACGTTGAATAGGGCAAAGGCTGTCATTGTGACTCATCTGATGCTTCTTAAGTTCATTTGTGACGATGGGAGTGTCAGCACTATACATGGTGACCAGCAACAAGCTAGAGATTGCTACCTAACCACCTTGAGTCCAGAAGCATGGGGGACGGGCGAAGAGAAAGGG
The DNA here is from genome assembly GCF_020520425.1 of Spinacia oleracea. Classification (NCBI taxonomy): domain Eukaryota; kingdom Viridiplantae; phylum Streptophyta; class Magnoliopsida; order Caryophyllales; family Amaranthaceae; genus Spinacia; species Spinacia oleracea. The sequence continues at coordinate 71,004,421 of NC_079491.1, read as the reverse complement.
ACATTGAGCAACAAACGAAAATGTGGCGACACGCAACCCAAGGTCGTCAAAGAAACATTAACTATCTCAGCAGGGCACATGGAAGAGAGACGCCCAGAGCCTGTTGGGGCCCATTTCAATGTGGTATTAAACACAGATAAACCTGACAGAGTAGTGCCCATCGGGATTTCTCCTGACGACCCGCTGGCGGCAGAGCTGGTCCACCTTTTGAGAGAATTTGAAGATATCTTTGCTTTCACAGTGGACGAAATGCCGGGTATTGACCCAGCTGTGGCCGTCCATAAGCTGAATGTGGACCCAAACTTCAAACCGGTTCGTCAGAAGAAAAGGAACCATGGGGAAGATAGAAATCAGGCGGCAGCCGCGGAAATACAAAAGTTGATGGAGGCTGGGTTCGTTAGGCCTAGTCAGTACCCCGATTGGGTTGCTAACGTGGTCCTCGTCAAAAAACCTAATGGTACCTGGAGAATGTGTGTTGACTACACCAACCTCAATAAGGCATGTCCGAAGGACAGTTTCCCACTGCCCAAGATTGACCGGCTCGTCGACTCCACAGCAGGGCATGCTATGATGAGCTTTATGGATGCCTACTAAGGGTTTCACCAGATTCCGGTGTGGCCTGACGACCAGGAAAAAACGTCATTTGTTACTGAACAAGGCCTTTACTGCTACAAGGTGATGCCGTTTGGGTTAAAGAATGCACCGGCCACCTTTCAGCGTCTTATTAACACTGTGTTCATTAAGCAGCTCGGCAAAAATATTGAAGCTTACAGTGATGATATGATCGTAAAAAGTAAGCTGAGGGCGGCGCACATAACTGATCTCAGGGAGACATTTGAGACTATTCGAGCTTACAACATGAGGTTGAACCCTAAGAAGTGTGTGTTCGGGGTGACGGCAGGCAAATTCTTAGGTTTCTTGATTGATGAAAGAGGAATTGAAGCCAACCCAGACAAAATTCAGGCAGTAATTGATATGAGCTCACCAAAGACAGTGAAAGAGGTCCAGCGGCTCACAGGTTGCTTGGCCGCCCTGGGCAGATTCCTTTCCAGGGCTGGAGACAAGTGCCACTACTTTTTTAGGTCTGTCAGAAAGAAGGCCAAGTTTGAATGGTCGGACGAGGCCGAGGCGGCATTGGTCAGATTAAAGGAGCACTTACATACCTTGCCTCGTCTTGTTAGTCCCTTGCTAGGAGAGACTTTGTACATGTATCTCGCTGTGTCCGAGCACTCGTTGAGTGCCGTTCTACTGACAGAGAGGGAGGGAATACAGATGCCGGTATACTTTGTCAGTCATGTTCTTCAAAATGCTGAAGTTAGATACCCTACAGTGGAAAAGTTTGGCTTAGCTCTGTTCATGACCAGCAAAAAGCTCCGTCCTTATTTCTTAGCTCACAAAATAGTGATCTACACAGATCAACCGCTCAAACTGCCCTTCACAAAGCTGGAGGCGTCAGGACGAATGCTGAATTGGGCAATAGAGCTGAACGCCTTTGATATCACCTATGAGCCGAGGAAAGCTGTCAAGGGGCAGGCATGTGCCGACTTTATTGTTGAAATGACGAGGCCAGACTTTGCCAAGAATACAAACACGGTGTGGACAGTGTATGTAGACGGCTCATCCACACAGAATGGATGTGGAGCAGGGATAATCTGTCACTCCCCAGAAGGAGATACTTTTGAGTATGCTATGCGATTTAACTTCCAGGCGTCAAATAATGAAGCCGAATATGAAGCCCTGCTTTGTGGCATTAAAATGTGTAAGGCGGTAGGCGCCGAGAAGATTGTAGCACTATCTGACTCCCAACTGATTGTGAGCCAAGTTAATGGGACCTACGAAGCTAGGGATCCGACTATGGTCAAATACATGCAGGCCGTCCATCAGGAAGTAGAGCCACTGAAAAGTTTTGAAGTAAGGCAAGTCCCTCGCTCGGAAAATAACCAAGCTGATGCTCTGTCAAAGTTGGCAAGTTCCGCGTCTTGTGATACCCCTCGGCACGTGTTTTGGGAGGTAAAAGAGCACAAAAGTGTTGAGCAAATGGAGGTGGAAACTCTTGACAGAACGTCCACATGGATGGATGACATAGTAAACTTCAAAATGAATGGAGTCTTGCCCGAAAACTCAAGGGAAGCGGCAAAACTTCAAAAGAAATGTTCTTGGTTTGAAATGTGGAACGGCACCCTCTATAAAAAGGCCTACTCCCGTCCTTTGTTAAGATGTGTAACACCTGAGAAGGGGCAGGAAATTCTAGAAGACCTTCATCAGGGGTTGTGCAGCTCGCATATTGGTGAAAGGGCTTTGGCTGAAAAGGCACTTCGAACCGGCTATTACTGGCCGACTCTTAAGGAGGACGCAATTTCACTGGTCAAGAAGTGTGACAAATGCCAGCGTTTTTCTCACCTAATACACCAACCGGCACGAGTTCTGACACCCATTACAAGCCCAATTCCATTTGCTAAATGGGGGATGGATCTTCTAGGCCCATTTACGACCGCACCAGGAGGAAGGCGTTATGTCCTCGTTGCTGTAGATTACTTCACCAAATGGGTGGAGGCAGAAGCGCTCAAAAACATAAAAACTACTGATGTGAGAGCATTCATTTGGAAGAACATCATGACTCGCTTTGGGATTCCACAGGCTATCGTCTTCGATAATGGGCCCCAGTTTGAGACGCCTAAGCTGAAAGAGTGGCTGGCAGATCACGGTATACACACTTGTTTTGCATCAGTCGGACGACCCCAAGCCAATGGTCAGGTTGAAGCGTTCAACAAAATTATCTCCGAAGGAATGAAAAAGAAGCTTGACGAAGCCAAAGGTCTATGGGCTGATGAGCTGCCAAATGTCTTATGGTCCATCCGCACCACGGCTAAGAATTCAACCGGTGAAACACCCTTCTTGCTAGCCTATGGCGCCGAGGCTGTCCTACCCATAGAAATGTGTGAACCAACGTTGAGAGTCATGCTGTATGACGAAAATGCTAACTGGGAGACAATGAAAGCAGCCTTGGACTTTCTGCCCGAGGTTAGAGGAAATGCAGCGCTCAGACAACAGCTGTACAAGATAAGGATGGCAAGAGAATACAACAAGAGAGTCTCTAATAGAGTGCTCAAAGTGGGAGATTTTGTCCTCAGGAAAATGGAGTCCACAGGACGAGCAAATGAACAGGGTAAGCTGACGCCCACTTGGGAGGGACCTTACGAGATCTATGATGAGGTTAGAGATGGAACCTACCGCATTCAAGACATGCAAGGCCGGCCTATTTTGCGCACTTGGAATGCCGACAATCTCAAGAAGTATTTCTTCTAGATATGTGCTAAGCTTTGTCTTACTTACCACGATCCATTGCCCAAGGGGCGGCCTCTAATGGTCATAGTAGGGTAGTAATTACTTTTGTAACCGACTAAATTCGCCTTGCAAAGTTATAAATAATACTACTCTATTTGTCTCGTAATATTTATTGCTCGCACAATGAATATAAAAATGTACACTCCAATGCATAACCAAAGCCTAATTGTATGACGGCCTGAGAAGTTGCCCAGATTAGCAAAAACTCTCAGCAAGACTAATTGTTTGAAGCCTAAGAAGTGGCCCAGATTAGCACCAAGTTGTAGGCTGATCACCTATCCAACTCCCTTCCCAGTATAGCAAACCGCTGGCCGACCAGTACGGCATAGTAAGTGCCAGCGGCACAAATAAACTTAAATCATAAGTTATTTGTTCAAAAGCCCAGCGGCATGAACAACTTTGAAACATAGGTTGTTTGCTCAATAGCTCAGCGGCACAAAAAACCATAAATCATAGGTTGTTTGCTCAAAAGCTCAGCGGCATGAACAACTTTGAAACATAGGTTGTTTGCTCAAAAGCTCAGCGGCACCAATAACTTTGAGACAGGTTGTTCGCTCAAAAGTGCGGCGGCACGAATATTTGGCCGTCCAGTCCATTTGACGAGCATGTCTAGCGGCAATCATACCTATTGATTGACTTGCGTCAATCAATAACGTTATAAACATGCTCGCCAAAGAAAGAGACGACCACAGTAGTGCCTAACGGATGCTCAGTTGCCTGCGGCACCAATATCTTTGAGACCAAGGTTGTTTGCTAAAAAGTGCGGCGGCACGCACGTTTGGCCGACCAGTCCATTTGACGAGCATGTCTAGCGGCAATCATACCTATTGATTGACTTGCGTCAATCAATATCGTTATAGACACGCTCGCCAAAGAAAGCGACGACCACAGTGGGGCCTAGCACATGCTCAGTTGCCAGCGGCACCAACAACTTTGAAACAAAGGTTGTTCGCTCAAAAGTTCAGCGGCACGATTAACTTCGAAACTAAGGTTGTTTGCTCAGAAGTTAGGCGGCACGAACGTTTGGCCGTCCAGTCCATTTGACGAGCATGTCTAGCGGCAATCATACCTATTGATTGACTTGCGTCAATCAATATCGTTATAGACACGCTCGCCAAAGAAAGAGACGACCATAGTAGTGCCTAGCGCATACTCAGTTGCCTGCGGCACCAACGTGCTTAGTGTACACTCAGTTGCACCTTGGCTACCATACCTATTGATTAAGCCTATTGATTAAGGAATAATCAAATTATGAAGAGCAAATAAATGCGAGATAAGAGAAGCATCAAAAACAACCTATTTACTTATAAAACAACGCCCGTAGAAGGGCGTGTAAAAGTAGCTCAGAATTCAAAAACAAAAAAGAAAATTGTTGTGTGCTCAGCAGGCACAATGGTACAGACGCCATCAGCGCCAAAACTTAACAAAATAATTGTTTTTTGCCCTTAGGCACGGGAACACTTGAATAAAATTTTAAAGAGCGGGAAAGGAAGCAAATCAGGGAGCGGCCGCATCGTCCTCGTCATCAGATGATACAAACTCAGGGGGCGGCTGACCAAGACGTTCAGCAGCCAACACAGCGGCACTGTGTTCCATTCGCCGCTGGAACCACGCAAGATCATACTCTGACATGTGGCTCTCCCAGGCGTGCTTAACAGCGTCCTTGGTCGCTTGTTCCCCCTGATCATAGGATTCCAGAAGACGCTCACGCAAGGTGCGAACTTGCGATCTGGCCGTCTCCAGCTCCCCACGAAGATGCTCGGCTTCCTCAGCCGCCTCTTTGACCTGAGGGTACTCCCGCAACTGGTCCTAAAGCGTCCGTATTTCCGCCGCCGCTGTCTTGGCCTCCTCGACCATTGCCACCATGTCTTTGTCCTGCGCCAAGATCTTCTTAAGCAGCTCGGCCTTGTCAGATCTCAACGCAGCTACCTCCTTTGCTTGAAGGTCTATGGTCGTCTGCATCTGCAGGCGGACCTCTTCAATGGATTTGAACGCATAGTCGCCATGGTGGGTGGACTCAGCCACCTGAGCTTTGAGCTCCTCAGCAGTGCGGGTCTTCCAACTCGTGCAGAATTCCATGCGGCAGAACAACTGCAAAAGGAGCTACATGTTAGTAAATGACTCTAAAAGAGAAGACAAGTACAAGCAAGTTGGAAATAGACTTACGTCGAGAAGAGTGGCCTAGATCGCACCAAACTGGGCGTCAGTCTTGCGGCCAGGAAGAGAAGCAACATACTCTGCGGGGACGGCCCTAAAAACCTTGCGGCATATAGCCACCCTATCCTTTGACGAATAGTGGGGAGTAGCAGGTACGTTCTCGTCCTCTGCAGCAGCTGCATCCTTCCCTTTGTCTTTGGCTATAGGAAAAACAACGGCCTTAGGATGACGCGGAGAGTAAGAAGAACTGCCAGAGGAGGCTCGATACGTCTGAACGACGTTCGAATAATACTTACCGCCCGATGACCTAGCTCGGCGGGCCACCTCCGCAGGTATCTGAGAGCAGACGTCGGCCGGGATTCCAGAAAGAGGGTCCTCCAGCTCGTCCGGATGCCCCCCGGACTTCGATTTGGACACCAAGTCCACAACCAGAGACGGCTTGTCCACGCCAATCTCATCGTCATCAGGGCAACCCCCCTCAGCAACCTTCGACTCGTCTTTCTTCACGAGACGGCGGGGTATGGGTTTGGGCTTTTTGAAGGTACTCGGAGTCTCCGAGCCAGTTGGCACAGCTCTCTTCTTCAGCTGGGACAGAGTCGTCCCCTTCTTCTTCCCTGACGCCCTAGCCGCGTCCTTAGCTTGCTAAAAAAGAAAGTAAAGGACAGTCAAATATTGGGCCTCGTCATCAATCACCAGTCACTCACAAGATAGTGGCCCGTCATTAAAAAGGACGCCCGTCTCAAACATGACGAGGCGTACCTTATCAATCTCAAGTCACTCACCAGATAGTGGCTCGTCATTAAAAAGGACGCCCATCTTAAAAATGACGAGGCGTACCTTGTCAATCACAAGTCACTCACAAGATAGTGGCCCGTCATTAAAAAGGACGCCCGTCTCAAACATGACGAGGCGTACCTTATCAATCTCAAGTCACTCACCAGATAGTGGCTCGTCATTAAAAAGGACGCCCATCTTAAAAATGACGAGGCGTACCTTGTCAATCACAAGTCACTCACAAGATAGTGGCCCGTCATTAAAAAGGACGCCCGTCTCAAACATGACGAGGCGTACCTTATCAATCACAAGTCACTCACCAGAATAGTGGCTCGTCATTAAAAAGGACGCTCGTCTCAATGACGAGGCGTACCTTATCAATCACAAGTCACTCACCAGATAGTGGCTCGTCATTAAAAAGGACGCCCATCTTAAAAATGACAAGGCGTACCTTATCAATCACAAGTCACTCACAAGATAGTGGCCCGTCGTTAAAAAGGACGCCCGTCTCAAACATGACGAGGCGTACCTTATCAATCTCAAGTCACTCACCAGATAGTGGCTCGTCATTAAAAAGGACGCCCATCTTAAAAATGACGAGGCGTACCTTGTCAATCACAAGTCACTCACAAGATAGTGGCCCGTCATTAAAAAGGACGCCCGTCTCAAACATGACGAGGCGTACCTTATCAATCACAAGTCACTAAATAGTGGCTCGTCATTAAAAAGGACGCCCGTCTTAAAAATGATGAGGCGTACCTTATCAAGTGCAAGTCACTCACCAGAATAGTGGCTCGTCATTAAAAAGGACGCCCGTCTTAAAAATGACGAGGCGTACCTTATCAAGTGCAAGTCACTCACAGAATAGTTGCTCGTCATTAAAAAGGACGCCCGTCTCAAAAATGACGAGGCGTACCCTATCAACCACGAGTCACTTGTAAAAAAAAGGGGGGGGGGACGACTCGTCTTAAAAGGTGACGAGGCGCACCTTGGCAACCGCAGGAAAAACACTAACTAAGGGGCCCGTCATTAAAAAGTGACGAGGCCTACCTTAGCAAACACGGGTCACATGTCAGGATATTGGCTCGTCACTAAAAAGACGTCCACTGTAGACACTGGACGGGAGAAGCTTAACTTGCAAAAATAACCTAAGAGGATACTCACCTTCTCCTCCAACTCGGCCTTGGCTTTCTGCATCTTGGCCTCATAGATGTCCGCCATCCAATCGGTCATATCGCCCTTCCCGGTATCCGCCGCCGACAACTTGCTCATTCCTTCCTCTGTGAACAAAAGAAATCCAAAGTTAGAAAAAATGAATAGACCAAGGCGGAACGGCACATAAATTGGCATACAACCTCGAGTCATAGAATATCCTAAGCCTACGGCCGCTAGAAAGGCCTCGTTCCGAAACTGGCTAATGTGCGGCAACCACTCGGCCGGCACATGGAAACTCTTGTCCACTGTTAAGTGGTAAGTGTTGGCCCTGAACAGGACCATTATCTGATCCCACTCTTCGGCAGTAAGGGGTGGAAGGGGCTCGTCACGGTCCATGTAGTTGGTGTTGCAGTTCCAGCGGCTCATCCTCTCATACATCTCCTGGTCGTCCGTGTAAAACACGACCCACCTTTTCCTCCACATATGCCATTTGCTGAGCTTGCCGACCACTGTCTGGTAGGTACCACGGCTGCTCAGATTAAACCACCCTTTGGCGGAACTGGGGGAACGAGAGAGGGAGACCAGATGCAGAAAAGCGTTGAAGGACGGCTCCACGTCGTTCAGCGCACATTTGGCAATATAGCCAAAGATATCCGCCCATGAGTTGGGGGTCAGCTGGGCCACCCCAATGTTAAAACCATCTAACACCTCCACAACGAAGGGGTGTGGAGGGAATCTCATGCCGAGTTTGATGGATGCGGCATACACGGGGAATTCTCCCTCGGCAAGCAGGCTGACGGTCGAGTCCAGACCGGCCGGCACGCGCATTTGGTACCCTTCCCCCACGCAGAGGTCATCCCTCATCTTGGCCCCGTGCCTGTCTAGCCACCGCATCCAGCCCACGTCTGGGTGAATTTCTGACGGAAGCAATTGGGCCTCCTCCCGCCCTCTGGGCCTAATAGGCTGGGTAGCAGCCTCTGGCTCCTCGGCGGCCGATGACAATGGAGCGGCGCTTGACTCCCCCACTGCCTGGCTCGCTGTACCCTCTGACGAGCTTGCCGCTTGCTCTCCCGCCTCGACATACTCGTCGATCTCTTGAAAGAGTTCGGCATATTCTTCGTCGACTGCCGGGGCGGTGGAAGAATATCTCTCCCTAGGGGGTGTCGATGCTTCTTCCCGCAAGCGCAGGCGCGTAGGATCTGCCGTTTGCTTGGTTCTAGCCATGCCTTCTGCATAGTGAACGAAGAACGGCTTAAGAGTGACCAACAATGAAGAAAAAGACGCGATTGGACGTCCGCCCCGACAAAAGATGAACGGCGGAAAAATCTTAAATAAAATCTTCAAACCCTTACCTAGTACTAAGAGGTCGGCCGCTAACAAAGAGAAAAATGACGAGAGGATAACAAAAACAAGAAAGAAAGGCGGAAACTAACCTTGAAAGATCTGCGAAGTACTCGGTGAAGAACAGGATGAGTTTCGCGAAGAACCGGATGAGTTTCGCGAAGAACAGGGTGAGTTTGACGAGAAAAAGGATGAGTCTCGTGGTGGCCGGAAATCGCTTGATGGTGGTGGGAATACGCCGGAAATCGCCTATGAGACAGCTCTGTGAAAACGAAATGTAAAAAAATGAAATTTACCCCCCCTCTATATATATAGGGAGGGGCAAAATGGAGAAAGGTGACACGTGTCACCATCTCAACACCTGACCCAAAGATGAAGATGCAAATCAAAGGTCAAGAAGCGATACCCGGAAAGTGTTTCCAGAAATGCCCTTCTTGAGGGGCAAATGTTGTGTACAAAATTACCGTGCCTTCGTGTACCAATGAGGATGTGACACATGGCACGTATTGCGCCCCCTAAGAAGAAATCATACGAAGTCTACTCCGGGGCATGAGCATTAATCTAGGTATCTACAATGTATGTATTTAAGTGTGTATAAATGTATGTATAAAACCTATACCTGGAAAGGGGCTTAATTAGTATGTATCCCAAGTGAATGACTAAGCACAATAGGCCCAAATAGCCCACTATTGCCAAAAGGGACCAGAGAATTGTAAGGAGAAAGGACACGTGTCCTCCTCCCATTCCCCAGCCAATCATGTAAGGGGAATATTAGGTCATTCCCACAAAAACCTAGTACTATAAATATTCCCACTTCCCTAGAAAAAGGGGTCACAATCAATACATTCAGGAGCAATTGCTGCTCTGCCTTCTCTCTACTTTCTCTCTCTATAAAAATACAATCTTGTTAAATCCTTAAAAGTTACCGGAAAACCTCCAAGGTATCTCACCGGAAAAACCCCACAACAATGGTGATAAGGTGAAGTCGCAGGCTGAAAAGATGAAGTCAAAGGGTGATAAGGTACAGTCTGAAAGTGATAAGCAGTCGAAAGGGGGAACGGCGACAAGGAAACATACAAAGAAGTAAATTCAATTCCTTTTCTTCTATACATAACCGATAAATGCATGATTAATTTCGTTGTTTGCAATCCTGGTTATGATTCTGATTGTTTGACCTCTTTATTGCTTTAGCTTATCAGTATGGTTCATATGGCTTATTTCGTATTTGGTTTGTTGAGGACGACAAATGCATAACCGATAAATGCATGATTAGTTTCGTTGTTTGCGATCCTGTGTGTAAAAATGACGGAATCCCTAGAATCTTATACGATAGATTGTTATAGTTGCCTAATGCTCTTTTCCATGGTTATACACTATTAGGGAGTGTTTGTTTGGGGGTAAGGGGAAAGTGATAGAAGGGGGTGTGGTTAGAGAAATCCTTTGTTTGTGATATTCCAGTAGGAACACGTAAAGGGGGGGGGGGTTAAATTGTAATTCGAACTTTAGAGAAGTTTCTTGCGGAACTTAGAAACAACGAAGTATTTGGGAATGAAAGAAACGAAAGATATACAATTGAGGAAACTTCAAGAAAGAAGAATCTCAAACGCTCTTATATTAATTCAATACCTCGATTAAATAAGCTCTATAACTCGAGTTCCACTCAAACCAGAGTTCCTCACAACAATTTCCTTCGATTATTGTGCTTCTCTTCCTCTCTTTTTCTCAGACTTCACTCTAAGTCTCACAAGGATCACTCACCCCTTGAACACCCAAAATACAATTCTTGTTTTATACGAGACACTTAGTATTAATAAAGCTTAGATATATTAGGAACATAGGACTAGGACACAAACTGTTTTATGAAAACTCTTTAAAAACGATTTTAGGAAATAAAATACTCTAATGTATGTTTGTGTAATTTTACCAGAAAATGTTTTGACCTTTTATAGAGAATTCTCATTAGGGTTAGTTCCCCCACTTACAGTGGCCTTGGTCTCCATGTCCCTTGTCTTGAGGAACAAGGGAAGCCACTTCCCACGTAAATCCTATAATGCTGGTAGTGGTTTAGACCAAATCAAATACTTGAGATTTTATGAAAATCAGTTTGTTGTTTTATCAAAATCTTAGGAGAAATTTAGGAAGATTAAAACTGTTTTTACTTGGTGAATAAGATTAGGAAAATCTGATTTTATTTAATATGCAAAAACAATATATTTATGTAAATATTTTCCATAAAATTTGCTACCAAATATCATATTAATAAGTCTTAAGTTCATGTGGTTCCATAATATATCTTTGACAGTATTAATAACTTACACGAATTCCAAGTACAATAAACTACCTAGTCTTCGTGTCTTCCCTTTACTGGAGTGTGCAACTCATAAGCTTCAGTTGTTCCTACTCAGGAACAGGTGAGTTTCTCGTTTGATACAGAGGAACTCAGAACTAGAAACTTCACCAGTCTTTGCTTAATGTTGAAATCATTTGGTTATTGTAGTTGTTCCTCTGGTTTGTATCAGCCTTAATGCTCTTGCTTTGCTACTTCCAACTCAGGAACTCCAGCAACTATCCTTAGTTCCTTACAGCAACTCGAGCCCTTAACTGTTAACATAAACCAACAACATCAGGAAGTTTGCTTCGAGTCATCAACCAAAACTTAGGGTTAACAATTTTGTTTGTTTAGGGGTTGAGTGTTAGAGGAGGGATAGGGATAAAACCGCCATTATCCCTTCAGTTTAAAATATCCAGGGAGGGGAGAGGGATCAGGATTTGAACTGAAGAGAAACAAAAGGGAGAAAGTAAGAATTTGTAAGGGTATTTAATAACTTAATCACTTATCTCACACTTATACCAAACAAGGGAAAACACTTGTTTTATCCTTGTCCTACTTATTAATTTCCTATCCCTATCCCTCGTACTAAATTTCCCTTACTTTCTTACGGAGTACTATGTAATTTATTAGCTTATTGTTTTCGCTACTAGAGTTCTAAGAGAAGGGATTGCAATCCTCAACCTGGATCTATCTCATGCAAGCAGAAACATAGTTGCACATCTGTGTATATTTTGATGGTTTATGGCCCTGAATGCATCGAAGTGATAATTGTTCTATGATTTCATTTATAGCATTTGGATGGCATTTTATGACTGGTTTGAGTATGTTCATGGGATAAAGAGATAATTGTTTGATGATTTTATTTAGAGTATGTCCCCTGATATTTTGTTCAATAATCGTTTGTTGATCTCATTTAGAATATGTTTCTTGTGATTTTGTTTTCTAGAATAATGAATTAAATATTTGGTAGTATTTATAAGTACTTAATGTTAGAGCTCCTGGAAAAGTATTCCTGATTTTTCCCATAAGAAAGTCTTTTTCATGATTTTAACCAGTTTTGTTTAAACTGCGATGCAGTTTCATGGTTTTAAGCAGAGTTTGAATTGGGATGCTGTTATGGATCGTTTCGTACCGTACATGTCGCGGTCTGTTCCTATGTTTGAGGAGCGGTTACGGCTGAGTCATGGAAGACTTGTTGGGCAAGGTCAAAGAGGTTAGCGAAGATCAAGCAAACGGTTGGAGGAGATCAAGGAATCAGTTGAGCAATTCAAGGAGCACTACTAGCACAACTCCCTCAACAAATGCCGCACCAAAGTCCTATATAAAGACCAACCTTCTACGATAATTGGGCACTTCCTATTTCGGATCTCATCATATTACCTCATTCCACTAATAACGGCCATTGTCGTATATTTACTCAATTCACAAGTACCTTCCTCGAGTATCCCAGTCCACCCGTATACTCCCTTTCACTTATGCCTTATTATTAGCCACATTTATATATACACGCGAATAAACAATGTACTTGTATTCAACAAGGCTTTTTATGCCAGTAACATAGTGGATTGGTGGACTCATTGCCACCCGCGGTTTTTATCCCTTTCGGGTTTTCCGCGTCACCATCTCTTGTCTCGTCTCTCTTTATTTTCTGCCCTTTATTTCCTGTCATTTATTTGCTATATTTAATCTAGTCGTCTATGTCCCAACCAAAGGTCGTCCATACGAAATTTGGCATAAACAGTTTGGCGCCGTCTGTGGGGAGATGGCTAGATTTATCTTCAAACACATATCCACAAATATCCTCTCAAACACAATATCCGACCCACTTGGGTTCACCAATAAAGTTGTCGCCAGGCTATGGATTGTTGCCATACTTTGTCGCCACCATGAGATGGAGCTACGTCAGGGCACCTGTCGTCAACATGACAGGTGTCGTCGTCAGGGCACATGTCGTCAGCATGACAGGTGTCGTCGACGGGTCAGGTGTCGTCGACGGTCAGGTGTCGACATCAGCAGGTGTCATCGCTAGAAGTGACGCGTCTGAGTGGTCGAATTCAACCTAGATGATGCATATCGTGACAACAACGACACCAACACTTGATGACATCGAAAATAGGTACTAGTATTTATAATATTCAACTCTAATCGTTTGGCCTCGTATTCGAATACGAGACAGGTTTCGGTCTAGACGTCACGGACCATCATGCAGATGTCACCACAAACAAGATACAATATGAGTTGTCTCGTACCTTGATAAGATCTCGAGACGATCTGACACTTGACGTCGCGAGAAGTATGGTATAAAACTCAACCCCAGTGATTTTAATTTAAACTAATATTGTTTCTAGTCCTCGTTGTCACTAAAACAGATGCGAACACGTGACGTCATCCACCAATGACATGACGTCAACATAGTTTCGTCCGACGTCACCTCCACATCAGTCGACGGCGTCTCTAAAAACGAAGGCGACAAATGGAGATTCAACAACAAATTGTCGGCAATACTAGATTTTGTGGCTAACTTCAGTCCAAGTATCAAATAGGAGAATTTGTAGTTGTCCTGAAGTCGCCACAGGGGAGCATATAGTATACTCTATCTCATTTAATTTTCATATAGTATACTTGATTTGCTTTTTATATAGTATTCTTTGCTTGTTTTAAATTTCCAAAAGCACTTTGAAATATGTGCTATAAGTTGTTATCCTACTTTTTGTACTAACGTCGTTACCACTTGTCGTTTGATCATGTCGTGTCGCCAAGTATTGTCTTGTTTACAAGTATTGACGTGTCGCTTGGCTAGGTCATGAGTACATCAGGCGACCGACGTTAGAATGCAGGTGACAAGATACTGACGTGTCGCTTGGCAAGGTCGTGAGTAAAGTAGGCGACCAACGTTAGAAGTGTTACACGAGGTCACGACACGACATGAGGTCACGACGATACAACATGACGCCACGACAGCAGGACGCGACCATTCTGGTTACCCCTATGACGACAAGAAGTTTCTCGGCGTTAAACATGGTACGTAGAAGTGGTTATCGAACATCTTTATTTTAACAATATATTTCTTCGTAAGTTCGCCAACAGATCGTTGATTGATACATGAATATCAATGGGGGCTAAAGGTACGAACATACTTTCGAAGTGAGTTATCTTTTATTTATAATATACACGTATTGTCGCTGCCACGTACATCGCAGATCGTGAGGGTCATCAACACAATCGAATGGTATGAGTGACTCAATTCATTTATTAGTGACGTCAAAATTTTATAAACTAACACCTCATATCCTATTGAAATTTTCTCATATATCATCCGTGATAACTATTTTTCATTTACTAACGACATGCCGCGACTATACGCGTTAGTATGTATATTAATGACAACAGATTACCTTGATCATGACGGTATGCCCCGACGCCACGAGATGGCAATGACCGATGACACGACGCCACCAGACTACCGAGAAAGCTAAGGAAATCGGAATGTCGAATAATCATCGTCAATGACCATGATGACACATGAGTAACTTCTAAACTATTTTTCACACACTTTCTCATTTCAATTCATTCATTGTTGTTCTCTTGTATTAATATGTCTCGTATTCAACGTTCATCAAGTTAACTAATAAATTTTTACATCGCACCATGAATGTCTCAATTGTTCTAATGACTAATCGTTTTATCAAATCATTTTGAGGTAATTTGAGTCAACAGGACGTTTAGAGGTTGCATCATGCTGACACGCATATAAGACGTCAACTACAAACAAACATCATCACATATGTGGCTGACTTCAGTCACAACATCTTCCCAAAGTCGCCACAAGGGGGCAAGATAGTATATACTCCTTTGGTGTTTAATATTACAACTTTGAAATGCAACTAACGATGTAATATAATTCATTTTTCATAATAATCTTGTCGTGAGACTTTGACATCAGGTATGAGGTCATTAACGTTGGGGGCTCAACCACTATAACATATCGAAATGGCGAATAAAGCAAACTTACAGGGTTCCTTAAAGACCATAAGCTATAGGACGTCATCGATTAACAAGAAAGGTAATTTATAAAGAGTTCACATGTATTTTAATTTACGACATATTGTTATGTACGTTTGTCAAATGGTTTTACTAAAGACGTCAAGAAAAAGTCCACTTAAGACAGTATAAGGAATTCACATTAACCATATGTTCTTTCTTGTGCCACATTTCGAGGATCAACCAATAAGTCGACCAACATTGGACCGGACAACGTCAAGACCAGCGATGCGTCAATCTCATTCAACATGACGGGGCAACACCAGATGTGACGGCGGCGGCATAAGCGATAACAATGATCTCAGGAACGAAAACAAGATCGACGACGAGAAATGTCACGATATCAGGACACAATGCTGTTGATTGTAGAGTCGTCATCGAGGGACATTTTGCTACACGACGTAATTCCGTTACATGAGCCCATATTAAGTAATATCTAACACTTACTTCGTGCGTTAATTAATTTATTACATTTTTTGCTACACTGCGATTAAAGTTCAATTTCAGTTTTTGTTATTTGTCGCATTGAATATATCTTTCCAAACGGAATTATATTATATTAATGTTTCATCTTATTCATTTGAAAATCAACGCTAACATCGCATCAAGCGAACGTCCACCTCTACCTTTTCTATTCTCTATAGATCACTTGTTGACGATATCACCAACGACAACAGCAACGAACGACATCATCAGAAGACGACATCAACGAACGACGCTATCAACTACAAGCGACGACGTCTCCATGGTCATAACCCTTAAACTTATTGGATCCCAACAACGACGTGTCGCCTCTAAGCGCGACCACTACAGACGACGCAGGTACTATTTATATGCACATAACTTCGTTCTTTGAGTACCTTACAAGTGACATTTATTACACAACGAACAATAGAGATAGCATAAACAACATTTTAAGCTAACAACGTGTATGCACCCCCGACACTCGTCCAAACGGCTAACCAATCGCCAAATATAAAATAGCAAACTCACGTCTTTCCTCCTCAACACTGACGACAAACGAAGCCAGCCCAGAATGCTCGAAACCTACTTAAACTACTCTTCTGAAAATCCCATAGGCTAAACTCTTCTGCCATAGACTGCGCCATCAAAACATCTTACCCCTTGTCCTCATGTTATAGGAAACCTCATAAACCTTCGACTCTTCTTGACATTCGTCATAAGGTTACTTCGAACCACCCACTTCATTCACCTGTAACTTCAACTTAGTCGCCTGCTACCTACCCTCACATGGCATTACATCTGATTAAAATGATTCGGCCTTGTGCCCACTTGACGCAACTTCCATCTCTAAATTCTTCGCATGACTACGAACAAACGAAGAGGCTTATATCGCCTGCATACGATGAATGTCACACAACGGCGACAATAGAGGAACGCTTGTAAACATCAAACGACCGACTAAGATACAAAAATTGGCCATGACGCCTGTAAACGTCAAACGACGTACTAAGTTACGACAGGTGGCCATGACATTTGTAAACATCAGACGACAGACTAAGATACAACAGTTGGTCATGACGCCTGTAAACACCAGACGACAGACTAAGATACAACAGTTAGTCATGACGCCTGTAAACACCAGACGACAGACTAAGATACAACAGTTAGTCATGACGCCTGTAAATATCAAAAGACAGACGAAGATACAAAAGTTGGCCATGACGCCGGATAACTAACTAACGGCTATGTCTTAACATGTTTTCGCAAAGTTTTGTAAGAATTACATTATGTCGTCTTACGCTTGTTGAGAGAAACGATTCTTTCACAAGATGTCGGGTTGACATCTAATTAAGCTGAAGACACCGATATACGCATGACGACGTCAATTGTTGTCAGAAATCATGGGTAACACCAAGTGGCGACGTCATTGATCAAGGTTAAGTACGGAAGACGACGGACAAGTCAAAGATAGTGACAGATTAGCATCGACAGCAAATGAACGTGGTGACAGACTTTGAAGATTATTTTCCTAACTTCCGGCTCGCTACAGTTAGGAAAATGGGGGCTATTGTTATGGATCGTTTCGTACCGTACATGTCGCGGTCTGTTCCTATGTTTGAGGAGCGGTTACGGCTGAGTCATGGAAGACTTGTTGGGCAAGGTCAAAGAGGTTAGCGAAGATCAAGCAAACGGTTGGAGGAGATCAAGGAATCAGTTGAGCAATTCAAGGAGCACTACTAGCACAACTCCCTCAACAAATGCCGCACCAAAGTCCTATATAAAGACCAACCTTCTACGATAATTGGGCACTTCCTATTTCGGATCTCATCATATTACCTCATTCCACTAATAACGGCCATTGTCGTATATTTACTCAATTCACAAGTACCTTCCTCGAGTATCCCAGTCCACCCGTATACTCCCTTTCACTTATGCCTTATTATTAGCCACATTTATATATACACGCGAATAAACAATGTACTTGTATTCAACAAGGCTTTTTATGCCAGTAACATAGTGGATTGGTGGACTCATTGCCACCCGCGGTTTTTATCCCTTTCGGGTTTTCCGCGTCACCATCTCTTGTCTCGTCTCTCTTTATTTTCTGCCCTTTATTTCCTGTCATTTATTTGCTATATTTAATCTAGTCGTCTATGTCCCAACCAAAGGTCGTCCATACGAAATTTGGCATAAACAGATGCATATTAAACTGTTTTAACCAGAGTAACCAAGTAAAACCTATGAATTGATGATTGAAATTTTGGCATAAGTTTTTATGAAGCTCTGTGTTCTTTGTCTCAGGGGTGATGTGGACGATTTTCTTACTAAGGGATTCAAGCTGCGGCTATGAAAAACTTGATGATGCTACTGCTGGTGAACTCTTGATGACTTATTCTAAACTCATCTTCACTTGATCTAAGCCTTTGATTTTGTGTGCCTGCGGTTTGTCTCTTCGATTTGTATATTGTTGCCTTAGTGGATAAAAGAAAAATCATCAGTTAGTTATCTTCGAAAAATTCGTACTTTTAAGTCTTTGATTGTTTGCAACGAAATCAATCATGACAACGTTCTAGTGTTGAAGAGAAATTCATTGATGCAGGTCACTAGTTTGCATAGCCATGGCATTGTAATTTTGGGTGGCTCTAAAACAAAGGGTAGGGTTTAATTTAACCTAGGCACTTCTAGAATCACACACAAAAAATCCCAGTTTGCCTCTCACCTGGCCTTGCTACCCATCAGCTTGGAAAACAGAGACAAGGAGAAAGAGAGTGTGACAAATGGTATTCTGAACAGCAGAGGCATATGGCATTTATTTATAGAAAACTTTTTGTTATTGTTAAGTTATACATAGAGGACACATTTAGGTCACCTCCTTTGCTTTGAATTCTGTTAGAATTTTAACTTCCGTCTTCAGAACAAGTTTTGTCTTTGTGGTTTTTACTGCAATTGAAAGCTGGATAAAAGAGTTCTATTTTACGTTGAGATAGAAGTATTTGATGGGAGCCGGGTTGACCTACGGATTGATAGTTAATGGGCCTCACAGTTCTTAGTAAAACTCCTTTTATGACGATTAAGGGAACTATCCTAAGTGTAAGTGAACTCTAGGGGAAAGACTCTAAGTGTGTACACTTTGTAGGAGATAATTCTAGGTGGGTGAAAACCCAATTGGTAGACTTTAACTTGTTTTAGACTCTAGCGAACAATTACGGTGAAGACTTTAGGTGGGTTTAGACTAGGTGGACTTAGGCTTTAACGGACATGACAAACTCAAGGAATGACAAGGATGACAGACTCGGCTAGGATTATGACTAGACTTGATGTTTACCTCGAAATTATTAAGCGGTTATAGCGAGTAATTTGGTATAGATTTCGAAAACAAAATTTTCTGGAAAATTTTGCTTTTAGTGAACGTCAAAGGTTTTTTTAGCATGAACAGTATTAGGTTGGTCATTAGTGTCATTACAAAGCTAATGATTACATACAAATTGTGTTTTAAGCATTAAGTATATTTCAAAGTCATCAGATGCGAAATGAACTAAGGTGTGCCATAAATTTATTGCCCCAGCAAGGCAGGTTCTGAAAATTTATTGCGTTGCCATTTCTCCAGAGCATGCACGCTGTTCCGTGGCTTATTCGTGTAGTTTTTTTGGTCATTCTAATTCCGTGGCCCTTTGCTTGAGCCTTCGTGCACTCAAACATTCAGCGTTTCGGGAAAAAAAAATGTAATTTACGCGTACTAGTATTTGGGCCAATAAGTAAATACTGCTTGGGTATATTTTCATGACTATAATCGATTGAACTTAATTTCGTGAAAATACCTTTAGCGTAATTTTGAATCTGCGTTTTTCGGTGGGTGTTTTCAACTAAATCAACGCAACGCTAAATCGAATTCGTATTTAATCGTTTGAATGAGTTGCATGAATACCAAATTAATCATTTAAGACTTCGAAACATAAAAAACTCTTCACGAAATATGCACATTGGCGTAAGAAACTTCTCGTGATGGGATGAGCAACACTTGAATTTTCTTGCGCCAGCCAGACAGGCGCTAGGATTTTTCGGCGCCTGTAAGGATTTTTGTCGCTTGTAATTTGGAGGAAGAAATAACTAATACATACGTGCTTGCGCCATAATATTCTTGCACTCAAGAGGGATGAGTTGGAATATTATAACGCCTTCTTAGCAGCCGCTGGAATTTTCTGGCGCCTGTCCAGGTTTGCGGAGTTCGGAATTCTGGTCGTTTCGATTCCCAACTATTTCTTTGTTTTTAACGTTTTAAGCATTTTTAATTGTCCTTAATGACATTGTTGACCCTAAACTATGCGTTGGTTGATTAGTTTCACATAGCACATAATATTCTACACAAAACTAACAACGAGGATGAGTTCGGTTGTAATGCGCAAATAGTTTATGCAAACTCTTTAAGGTAATTTAGGCTGAGTGCTGAGATACCAAACCTATCATCAATTTCTTGCAGGCCCCGGTTGAGGTAAACAAGTTCATGTCCGACTTTTATCATAAAAGTCCTATCTGGTATGGGTTGGAGTGACGCATACCAAGAATGGACCTAGGAGGCAAGCGATTTGGTTTGGGATAGATGGACTACAATGAAAGTGTCGAATGGACAACATCTGAAGCGTATACACCCCCTCGTGGTGATTAGGTTACTTAGTCCAGACTTTCGAGATGAAACATTGCTAAGGAAGTCAAGATTGCGTGTGGTTCAGTCCCGAAATATTCTCTATGGTTCTGCAATGCGTTAAAATTTATGGTCGTCCCAACTTAATAAGGAAATAAAGAGGACTAGCGTTCGATTTCTGCATAGGGCCTTGTCGGCGCACTACTTGCACAATTATTTTATTATACTCCCCAGTGAAGTCACCATTGTGAGGGGGTCGAAAAAGTAACGTTGATTGTTCAACCACTTTCTCTCGAATGTGGCAATCTTTTTTGAGTAAAAAGGGACTAATTTTGTGGGCATAACAACCTTTTTACTAGATCGTGGAGTCGCCATTTAGTATTCAGCGACATTAAGGAAACCTGACAAAACCCGATCATTGTGATACACGAGTAGCAACCGAAACCCAGGCTCACCTATTTGACCACAGAGGCCTTAGGTTCCCTTGTGATCCATGATTTAGGGATCGCCCAAATACATCCGCAGATTAGAGATTGGCGGTTTGGGGGACATTTACTAATACGGGGAGTGCCCAAGATTAGCCAATGTGATGATCCTTACTAGTTTAATGCATCGTAACGAATACAAGAAAGGGACATGTGTTAGATCTACATTACTACTCTGGATTGATTTTAATGCACAAGTATTAACTAATCAACGTCAAGAGATGATTTAGATTCATTTAAGGTACTTAGCAAGATCAGATTGGTGCATAATATCTTCTTAGACGTGAGTGATAAAGTAGATTATGTTAACAAATTTATAGGGTGATGCAAGCAGTTAAAGTAAATGCACGTTACAATATAGTTTTGGCTATATTGCGGTTCTCAAGAAAACTTACCACTCGCCCTTGCAGAATCTCCTTTTAGCTTTAGAATGACCTTTGTTGCGGACTGTTGGATTCTTATCCTAGCTTTAATTCCGACAGAGTAACCTTATTATTATCCCAGAGTTCCCACTAGATCCCCAGTTTAGACTAGATCACATTTATCTTATGCATGCTTTAAGTTATTTATTGCTTTAAATATGTCTTAATTATGCATGAGATTGTGGCTTGATTATGTTGCATGATTAAGGATTTTAGTTCACTTAAAATCTAACCAACATAGTAAGAGCCTTAAGTTCCAAACTTAAAAATTGAGTTAAAAGGTGCCATGCCAAAATATACACTTGCTTGGATATCCTTTACATCAATCTAGTAATAGTTTTCGCTCAGCGAGGTGTTACTTATTGGTCCTAAAGGGGCAAGGTACACAAATAATTGTGAGTACATGTTAGTTTTGGTGAAACTCAACGATATAAGTAAGGAGTCCTTTTATGTCGTGGAAAAATCGATAGGTTTACCTAATAAGTTCTTAGACGTACCTATCAACCAAGAATAGTTTCTAGACTATTAGCAAAAGGCATTTGCTTACCTAAGATGTTTAAGGATTAAGTCGACAAACTGTGCTTAGTTCTTCAATGATTTTAGGATCTTGGAATCATTTTATTCACACCTGCCGGAACACATAACATGAATAAAATGCTTAATAAACATTGAATTATGCATGTATGCTAGAATTTAAATTTATTAAGAGAAACTGTGAATGGTTATTTATTTGTTTATTCTTTTCAATTGTACTTTTTAATATGGCAAACAACAATTCATTCAACATTCGATCAATTCTCGAAAAGGAGAAGTTGAACGGGAAAAACTTCCTTGACTGGCAAAGGAACTTGCAAATAGTTCTTATGCAGGAAGAAAAGGAGTATGTCCTAGAAGAGGCGATGCCCGAAGCCGCAGGCGACGGGGTCACTCAGGCAGCCCTCAATCGTTGGATTGATGCCAACAAGGATGTGAAATGTCTAATGCTCGCCACCATGAGTGCGGATCTGCAGAAAACGTTCATCAACTCAGATGCTTTCACAATCATCAGTGAGTTGAAGAACATGTTCCAACATCTGGCTCGAGTCGAAAGATTCGAGACTCATAGGCAAATTCTTGAGACCAAGCTTAAGAAAGGCGAGCCCGTAAGTCCACATGTTCTCAAAATGATTGGACTCATTGAGAATATGAGTCGGCTGGATCAGCAATTTTCTCAGGAAATGGCTATAGACACCATCCTCCATTCTCTTCATAGCGGGTATGATCAGTTCAAACTGAACTACAGTATGAATAGTCTGGACAAAACGCTCACTGAGCTTCACGGTATGCTGAACACCGCTGAAAAGACGCTCAAAAGTGATAAGCAGGATGTGCTTATGGTGCGTGGGGGCAAGTTCAAGAAATCTGGAAAGAAGAGGAATGCTAAGAAAGGTGGCAACAAGGCCAGCCCAACTAAGCAAACTGGCGCCAAATCTGTAAAGAGGAAGGTCAGTCAACCCACTTCTGAATCCGAATGCTTCTACTGCAAGAAGAAGGGGCATTGGAAGAGAGATTGCTTGAAGCTAAAGGAAGATCAAAAGAACGGAACAGTCGTTCCATCTTCAGGTATTTTCGTTATAGACTGTATACTTGCTAATTCAACTTCTTGGGTATTAGATACAGGTTGTGGCTCACACTTATGTTCCAATCCACAGGGACTAAGAAGAAGTAGAAAGTTAAGCAAGGGTGAAGTCGACCTACGAGTGGGAAATGGAGCACGGATTGCTGCATTAGCTGTAGGAACTTACTATTTGTCGTTGCCCTCCGGGCTAGTTTTGGAACTGGAAGAGTGTTTCCATGTTCCAAGCCTTACTAAAAACATCATTTTAGTTTCTTGCTTAGATGCTAAGGGATTTTCCTTTTTAATAAAAGACAATAGTTGTTCGTTTTATTTTAAAGAGATGTTTTATGGATCTGCTAGATTAGTCAATGGACTTTATTTATTAGATCACGACAAACAAGTATATAACATAAATACCAAAAAGGCCAAAAAGGATGATTCAGATCTCACCTATCTGTGGCATTGTCGATTAGGCCATATAAACTTGAAACGCTTAGAAAGACTTCAAAAGGAAGGAATTCTAGAACCATTTGACTTAGAGGATTATGGTAAATGCGAATCATGTTTACTTGGCAAAATGACAAAGCAACCTTTCTCTAAAGTTGGAGAAAGAGAAAATGAACTATTGGGTTTAATCCATACAGATGTATGTGGACCAATGAGTACAAATGCTAGAGGTGGTTTCAGCTACTTTATCACTTTCACTGATGACTTCAGTAGGTATGGTTATGTCTACCTAATGAAGCATAAGTCTGAATCCTTTGACAAATTCAAGGAATTTCAGAGTGAAGTAGAGAATCAATTAGGCAAGAAGATTAAGGCACTGCGGTCTGATAGAGGCGGTGAATATCTGAGCTATGAATTTGATGACCATCAGAAAGAATGTGGAATTCTATCAGAATTGACTCCTCCTGGAACACCACAATGGAACGGTGTGTCGGAACGGAGGAACAGAACCTTGCTAGACATGGTCAGGTCAATGATGGGTCAGGCCAAACTTCCATTAGAATTTTGGGGACATGCACTAAATACAGCTGCACTCACTATAAATAGAGCTCCGTCTAAAGCTGTCGAAAAGACCCCATACGAATTATGGTTTGGAAAGCCTCCAAATGTGTCTTTTCTTAAGATTTGGGGATGTGAAGTATACGTCAAACGATTAATTTCAGACAAACTTCATCCAAAATCTGACAAATGTATCCTTGTGGGCTATCCAAAGGAAACAAAGGGGTATTACTTCTACAATACATCTGAGAACAAAGTGTTTGTTGCTCGAGATGGTGTCTTTTTGGAGAAAGATCACATTTCCAAAATGACAAGTGGGAGAAAAGTAGACCTCGAAGAAATTCGAGTCGAACAACAAACTCTAGAGAATGCTCAAGATGACATTCAGGATGAAACTCAGAGATCTTTAGAAGAATCTGGTGAGAATCATGGTCAATCTAGAAATGTTACCCCGCGTAGATCGCAAAGATATAGATCTCAACCGGAAAGGTACTTAGGTATTTTGACGAACGAGAGCTATGACGTTCTATTACTTGAAAGTGATGAACCTGCGACTTACAAACAAGCTATGACGAGCCCTAGCTCAAAGCAATGGCAAGAAGCCATGCAATCTGAATTAGACTCCATGTCTGAAAACCAAGTATGGGATTTGGTCGATTTGCCAGATGGCTACCAAGCCATTGGAAGCAAATGGGTTTTCAAACTGAAAAAGGACAAGGATGGGAAACTTGAAGTTTTCAAAGCTAGATTGGTTGCAAAAGGTTACAGGCAAGTCCACGGTGTGGATTACGATGAAACCTTTTCACCAGTTGCAATGCTAAAGTCTATTCGGATAATGTTAGCAATCGCTGCATATTACGATTACGAAATATGGCAGATGGATGTCAAAACTGCTTTCTTAAACGGCGTTTTAACAGTAACTGTGTTTATGACACAGCCTGAAGGTTTTGAGGATCCAAAGAATGCTAAAAAGGTATGCAAGCTAAAGAAGTCAATCTACGGATTGAAGCAGGCATCCAGGAGCTGGAATATACGTTTTGATGAAGCAGCCAGTGACTTTGGTTTCATCAAGAACGCAGACGAATCTTGTGTATACAAGAAGGTCAGTGGGAGCAAAATTTCTTTCCTAGTATTATATGTCGACGACATATTACTTATCGGAAATGACATTCCTATGTTGAACTCTGTCAAAATTTGGCTTGGAAAATGTTTTTCGATGAAAAATCTAGGAGAAGCACAGTACATATTGGGCATCAAGATTTACAGAGATAGATCTAAAAGGATGATTGGACTTAGTCAAAGCACTTATATCAATAAGGTGCTTGATAGGTTCAAGATGGCGGACTCCAAGCGAGGCTACCTACCCATGTCTCATGGAATGACTCTAAGCAAGACTTAGTGCCCAAAAACACTTGATGAGCGTAGACGAATGAATGGGATTCCATATGCATCATTGATTGGTTCAATAATGTATGCTATGATATGTACACGCCCGGATATTGCGTACGCACTCAGTGCTACGAGCAGATACCAGTCAGACCCAGGAGAGGCGCATTGGACTGCTGCCAAGAATATTCTGAAGTACCTGAAAAGGCACAAAGATGACTTCCTGGTCTATGGTGGAGATGATGAATTAATTGTTAAAGGCTATACGGACGCAAGTTTCCAAACCGACAAAGATGATTTCAGATCACAGTCTGGGTTTGTCTTCTGCCTCAACGGAGGAGCAGTAAGCTGGAAAAGTGCTAAGCAAAGCACCATTGCGGATTCTACAACTGAAGCGGAGTACATTGCTGCACATGAAGCAGCAAAGGAAGCTATATGGCTAAGGAAGTTCATAGGTGAACTTGGTGTAGTCCCCTCCATTAAAGGACCAATAGCCCTGTATTGTGATAATAACGGAGCTATTGCACAGGCAAAGGAGCCTAGACACCACCAGAGAGTCAAGCATGTACTTCGTAGATTTCACCTTCTACGAGAGTTCGTTGAAAGAAAAGAAGTCGAGATAAGCAAAATTGGAACTGATGACAACATATCAGATCCATTGACTAAACCTCTGCCGTAGGCGAAGCACAACTCGCACACTGCAGCAATGGGAATCAAGCATATTGGAGAATGGCTTTGATGTCTCTGTTTAATGTTTTAAAGTTTTAGAGTTTAAATCTTTGTAAAACATTATTGGTTAATCATTCACAATAAATGAAAGGAATTCATTTTTCCATTTGATTTGTGGTTTATTAAATGATGAGTCCCTTCAATTTGACGATATATTCAAGATAGACTGTCAGGACCAGTCCTGTGACTAAGAAATGTCTATCAAGTGAACTTGAATGTCAAAGGTTGAAAATGGTCCCTAGTCGGAGTTTTCTATAAAATTGGACGCATAGAAAATGTTAGACGACTAGAATGCAAGATGACTAGTAGTTCTGTTTCTTGAACTATGTGGACATGGCAATGTCATAATCATTTGCATAGATACTTACTTTGGGAAGACTAGTATCGGACAAGACCTATGAAACTTTACTGTAAGAGATGAAAATCTGTCATAAGTAAATTTCATTAAAATTATTAGACACTAAATCCTCAATACCTGAGTGATTTGAGATTACTTGTTTGAGAACTGGTTGCTTTGACGTTGACCAACCGTCGCACCGTAAAAGGAGGCTATAAAGGCAACGCTCAGGTAATCACCTATCAAACGAAGTCTAAACTCAAGATCGCAAGATTGGGATTGTCCTCCCATAAATCGGGATGAGATGCTTAAAAGTTGTACAAGGCCACTCGGAGAGCTAGAAACTGTGAAATGCATGGCCGTGCTCGGATGAATCATAGGCTATGATTATCTGTTTATTTGATCAGTTGAACTCTGAAACCGAGGAACACCTCTGGACATAATAAGGATGACAACTCTTACCTTATGTTCAAGAGCAAGCATCGAGCGACAAAGGAATTAGGAAATGCACACTTGTCCCTAAGGACAAGTGGGAGACTGAAGGAAATAATGCCCTTGGTCCAAGTATGCATTCAATGTTAAGTCTAATAAATGCGGTTCAGTATTAATTAACAAGTTAATAATTCAGTGAGATCAAGTGAGCTGAATGCCTGGCTAGAGGCCGCTTCAGTTCAAGTGGAATTAATGATATTAATCCACAGCTTACTCTTGACTAAACCCGTAGGGTCACACAAATAGTACGTAAACGGATCAAGTATTTAATGGCATTAAATACTCCATCTATGGATATTCGGAATCGACGGATCTTGGTTCCAGTGGGAGCTGAGATCGTCAAAGGCAAGCAAATGAATACTCCGGAAACGATGATATTGCCGGAAACGGAAATATGGATCGTATCGGAAATATAAATATTATCCAAGTCGTAGATGTTGCCGGAAACGGAAACATGGTACGTATCGGAAAATATTATCGGAAATAGAAATATTGCCGGAATCGGAAATATTGCCGGAAACGGAAATATTGTCTGAATCGGAAATATTATCGGAATCGGAAAATAATTCCGGAAACGGAAATATTAAATATTTGTTCGAAACGGAAATTAATTCCGGAATCGGAAATGTTAAATATTGTTCGTATCGGAAATGAATTCCGGAATCGGAAAATTAATCGGAAGCGCGTCGTACGAATTAGCATCGGACGAGCTTGCTAGACGAAGGCCCAGCACGAAGCCAGGCCCACGTCCAGCAAGGGAAACGCGCGCCACAACACGCCAGCCCAAGGCTGCGCCAGGCCCACCGCAAGGCAGGCCCAGCGCGCGCCCAAGGCTGCGGCAGTCGTGGGCTGCGTTGCTCGGGCTGTGCGCGCGCGCGCATGGCGCCCCTCGTGGGCTGCTGTGCGTGCGTGTGTGTTTGTGTTCACATACGAAACCTAAAACGTACAGGATTCGTTTAATGATTAAATTCCTAATCCTAAAAGATAAAATTAATTAAATAAGAGTTTCACTAGGATTCTAATTTAATTAATTCGTATCCTAGTAGGATTCCAATTCTCTTTCCATACCCCTATAAATATGTGGCCTGGGTTCACAATTTATAACGAGTTTTCAAGTATTCAAAGTGAGTTTTTGAGAGAAAAATTCAGTCACATACCTTGCCTAAAAGTGCCGAAATTATTAGTACCTTAAGGGCGATTCTAGTTGGTCAATCTTAAGGCGGATCCGGACGTGCTGTGGACTATCTACGGAGGGGCGACACTTGGAGTCCTAAAGACTTGTTCTTGTTCGGTTCGGGCGCAGCTAGGGAAGGCACACAACAAAGAGTATGCTTCTAAACTATGCTATATGATTATGTGTAAATAATATGTATTCCTGGCTTAATGGTTGTTTCCGCATGATTTATGAATTGTCATATGTATCATAACCTAACACTTCAGTTTCCTATGGATCCGTTCGTGGCCGAACTTCTGGTGTCGTACAACATTAGCTTGGCCCAATTTACTCCCAAATCCATGAGGCACATCATCGGGTTCCGATGGGTGTGCGATTTCATCAATTTTTCCTGTTCAGTAGCTGTTTTCAGGGATCTTCATGAGTTGGTCTACAATCATGTTTCCCATGGCGATGGGTATGGTTGGTGGAACATTGTCAACAAGAAGTCGAAGAAGAAGAGCGAGCCCAACTATATCACTGCCTACCCTTACCTCAGCTCTGACCATAAGTGGAAGACAGAGTGGCTGCTTGTTCGTGTTCCCACGGATCCGAAGCATCCTAACTTTTTTCGTCCGCCGAAGTGGTTTGTGAAGCCCGACCCTGATATGGTTCAGGTGGATCCTCCGAATAGGAAGAGTCGGCATTATGTGGATCTTCTCCAGTGGTTCTTGGCTCGGGAAGACAATTATAAGCTTCATGCGAACTGGCTCCCAAATCTCAACTATGTCTTTCGGGAGGTCATTCTAGCTGCAGCCGGTCTCAGCAGGATATACAACTGTAGGAAATGATACCGTAAAATCTGAAAATGATAATAAAATGTGGGCCGAATATTTGATGTATGTAAAGCTGCGACGTGTTATAAAACAATGTCTTAGAAGCAAAATTCGCCCCGACTATGGTGTAATCGGAAATGGTGTTGCCCCCCAAGATTTAACATAGGGTTCCTCCAAAATGTGCACTCAACTAGGAGGAATTTGGAACTCATAATAATGCTCAGAAAGTAGGTGAAGAGAAGAGAAGAGAATTAGAATTTTCGGTGTGCTTTTGAAATGATCCCAAAACTGATTTATATAGCAACAACATTTTGTAACCGAAAATCAGTTAATGGCGTAATTAAAACCGAAGATCAGAATTAAAATGGGAGATAAAAAACGTAGGCAAGAATCAAGGGACCGTTTAAAGTAAATCAAGCGGCGGTTACGGTTCTGCCATTAAGGTTACGGAGTGAGCTACGTAACTGAACGGTCTCATAATAACTGGACCGTCAGTTACGGCTTGGCCCAAAAAGGAGGCCCCACCACACCGCACACGTGCCACGAACCGAACCGGCCGGACGGGCGGCGGCGTCGCGCATGGGGATGCCCCCTTCTAGCCCACACCACTTGGGGAAGTACTTTAAAGTATAAACATTACTTCCCTATATTTAAACAAAGGGAAAAGTTCATTTGCTTTCCATGTGGGAAAAAACCCTTTTCTTTAAATACTCCACTTGAAATGCCTACTTTTCATTTATACCAATGTGGGACATTTTCACAAAATGATAAAACTCATTCTTTGCATTATTTCCAACAATCCCCCACAAATGCAAAGACCCATTTGAAAAACAAGAAAAAGATTTCTGAGCATTTTTATGGAAGGTTTGATACTTAAATGTTGGTGTCTTTTGATTGAACCAACACATAGTGAAGATTAGGCAATTTCTTTATTGAGAAAGTGAACAAATCTGGAACTACCCAACCAAGAAATAAAACCCAATAACACATACCATACCTTAGATTATTAAGAGTTCCGTGACAGCCAACCAACAACGGCCATTATACTTGGGATGCTCATGAGTGCTCTAGAAAAACTTGCCCAAGTTTTCCATAGAAGGTGGCCAAACCTTCACACTCAAGTAGGTGATTTCATCAAGTCTATCACATAGACCACCCATATCCTGGGATATGAAATCATTAAGAGCTATCGCTCAACCTCTCAATACACATACGGTGAACTCATCAAGTCCTTCTTATTAGGACCACCCAGATTATGGGATATGAGTTTCATAAAAGCTACAAAAGCTTAACCTCATAAAAAAAATGTACAAGTCATAGGAATGGGAAGTGTACAAGAATGAGTATTTCCATGGCTTCGTTAGACCACAAGAAACCTTGTGCGAACAAGGTCGGGTGTCCACCATGAATTTCTCAACTAACGGGCTTAAGCCCCATTCCCCTCGACGTATCAAGGACTAATCTTCTATTTAGTCCCTTGGTTAAAGGATCTGCTATATTCCTCTCAGATCTCACAAATTCCATAGTAATTACACCACTCTCTATTAGTGTTCTCACAGATTCATGCCTCACATGAATATGTCTCTTTTTGCCGTTATAAGCACTGTTTTTAGCAACACAAATAGCAGATTGAGAATCACAATGTAGAGATACAGGTGGAGCGGGACGCCCCCACAATGGAATATTAGCCAATAAATTTCTCAACCACTCCGCCTCTTGGCCGGCCAAGTCCAATGCAATAAATTCGGACTCCATAGTTGACCGGGCAATACAAGTCTGTTTGGAAGACTTCCAAGAGATAGCTGCTCCACATAAAGTGAATACATATCCACTAGTGGAACTTACCTCATCATTGTCAGATACCCAGTTTGCATCACAATAACCTTCTAAAACAGCAGGAAATCCAACATAATGCAAACCCCAATCCATAGTACCCCTAAGATACCTTAACAAACGCCTAACGGCATTCCAATGATCTTTACTAGGGTTATGGGTATATCGGCTAAGCCTACTCACTGCATAGGCTATGTCAGGTCGAGTGTAATTCATGAGAAACATTAAACTCCCAATTATTTTAGCATATTCAGACTGAGACACACTATTGCCTTTATTCTTTTTCAAGTGTATGCTAGCATCATAAGGAGTTTTAACTGGCACAACATCAAAACTGTAAAATTTCTTTAACACTTTTTCGACATAGTGAAATTGAGACAATGAGAAACCATTACTAGTTTTAGTGACTTTAACACCCAAAATCACATCAGTTTCACCCATGTCTTTCATTTCAAATTGAGAGGATAGAAACATTTTAGTCTCATTAATATAATCAATATGTGTACCAAAAATCAACATATCATCTACATATAAGCAGACAATTACACAATCAGAACCAAACATTTTTGAATACACACAAGCATCAGCACGATTCACAACAAATCCAAAATTTAAAGTTGTTTTATGAAACTTTTCGTACCATTTTTTTGGAGCTTGTTTCAAACCATACAAAGATTTCTTTAACTTACACACTTTATGCTCCTGTCCTGGTACTACAAACCCAAGTGGTTGAACCATATAAATTTCTTCTTCTAAGTCGCCATTCAAGAAAGCAGGTTTTACATCCATTTGATGCACAATTAACTTATAACTTGAAGCTAAAGCAAGTAAAGCACGAATAGTGGCGATCTTAGTTACAGGTGAGTAAGTATAAAAGAAATCAATACCAAACTTTTGTGTGAAACCTTTAATTACAAGTCTTGCTTTGTACCTGTCAACTGCACCATCAGTTTTCCTTTTCCTTTTAAAGATCCATTTACAACCAATGGCTTTGCTACCTTTAGGTAAATCAACTAGTTCCCATGTATGATTAGACATAATGGACTCTATTTCACTGTTAACCGCCTCTTTCAAAAAACTAGCATCAATTGAACTCATGGCCTCATCAAAAGTTTTAGGCTCATCATCAAACAAGTGAAGAAATACAACTAATTCATCTATTTCATCCACATCATTGAGTTCAGATAAAAATACAGTAAAAAAATCAGGACAATATCTAGTTTCAGTTCGGCGCCTCTTACTTTTCCTAGGTTCCACAATATCAGGTTGAATAACAGGAGAAAATAAAGGCATAGAAGATGAAGAGGGAACAGAAGGAGAGACATCATGTGAAGTATCATGGGTCTTGTCATGTTGAACTACATTATCCTTTAAAGGGAAAATATGCTCAAAAAATTCAGCATCTCTAGATTCACACATTGATCTATCATTCAAGCACATAAACCTATAAGCTGCACTATTTTCATCATAACCAACAAACACAACATCAAAGGTTTTTGGACCAATGTTTTCCCGCTTAAAGGAAGGTAAACCAACTTTAGCTAAACACCCCACACTTTCAAGTATTTTAGGTTGGGTCCTAAGGGGTTTTGTCTAACTTCTTATGGGGTACTTTGTTCAACACATAATTAGCAAAAAGTACGGCCTCCCCCCACATGTTATCAGGTAAGCCAGAACTAATCAACATTGCATTCATCATTTCCTTAAGGGTTCTATTTTTCCTTTCAGCAATGCCGTTTTGGTGGGCAGTATAGGGAGCACTAAGTTCATGAATAATTCCATTTTGCTCACAAAGTTCCTTTAAAAAGGTTTTACCATACTCACCACCTCTGTCAAACCTAAACCTTTTAATCTTACGGTCTAATTGATTTTCAACTTCTGCCTTATAAATTAAGAACTTTTATTCTGCCTCATCTTTGGTCCTTAAAAGATACACTTTGGTATATCTAGAATGGTCATCTACAAAAGTGATATAATACCGTTTTCCGCCTCTGCTTTCGTTATTCTTAAAATCAGCTAAGTCTGAGTGAATTAATTCAAGCAATTCAGTTTGTCTAGAAGTAACTGGTCTAAAGTGAGTTTTAGAATGCTTAGCCTCAACACAAATTTCACACTTATTATGACCATTACTATTCAGATTAGGAATTAGAGACATTGTTTGCAAACGCTTTAAAGAGCCATAAGTGACATGTCCTAATCTACCATGCCAAAGATCAACAGACTCAAGCAAGTAAGCAGAAGAAGTAGTCTTATTGATAAAATCAATAACAGATACAGTCTCTAAAATAAACAAACCACCAGACAAATATCCCTTCCCCACAAATTCCCCATTACGATATAAAACAAGTTTATCACCCTCAAAAACAAGTTTCACACCAGCTTTGTTAAGGAGAGCACCAGAAATTAAGTTCCTGCGAAGAGAAGGGACATACAGTACATTTTGCAAAGATAAAGATTTTCCAGAATTCAGCTTTAGGAGAATTTTCCCTTTGCCAAGCACCTCAGAACTGCTTGAATTTCCCAAAAAGACTTGTTCACCTCCCGTAGCTTCTTTGAATTCTGCAAACAGTTCCTTATCTGAACAGAAGTGCTTAGCTGCACCTGTATCAACAATCCATTCAGTTTTATTATCAACTAAATTAATTTCAGAAATTACAGTAGCAATAATTTCATTAGTATCTTCAGCAATATGAGCTTGATTCTTAGTTTGATCCGGTTTCTGGCCATTGCTTGCAACATCCTTGCGGTTATAGCATTACCAAGCCTTATGGCCTGACTTACCACAAACATAACAACCACCAGATCCTTTCTCTGACTTCCCATTTTTCTTGAAGTCTCCACTTTTCTTGCCTTGAACACCAAGTTGCTTGGTATTCTGATTCTTCTTCTTGAAATTTCCAGAATTCTTGTTTTGTTTATTAAACCTGTCAGATTTTGGGAAAGAAGATTCCACAATGTTAGCTTTAACAGAAAGTTCATAAGGAGAAGAATCCTTATCCTTCAATCGGTTGGCTTCTTCGATCTTCATGTGGCTGACCAATTCTTCAAGTGACATATCTTTCTTCCTGTGCTTGAGATGATTGCGATAATTGGACCATGAATCAGGAAGCTTCTCGATCAGAACATTGGCTTGCAGCACCTCACACATCTTCATACCTTTTGCCAGAATGTCAGCAACCAGATTTTCGTACTCATGGACTTGATCCATGATTGGCTTGTCATCAACGATCTTGAACTGTAGCCACTTTCCCGTAGCATACTTCTTTTTGCCAGCATCATCTGTACCATATTTCTTTTACAAGGTCTCCCAAACAGATTTAGCAGATTTGTTATTGATGAAAAGATCAAAAAGAGAGTTACCCATATGATTGAGAAGGTGACCTCTAACGAACTTGTTGTGCTTCTCGTACTTGGCGATCTGTTCATCAATATTTGGTGTGGCAGTGGCATCATCAGATGTCTTGGTGAGAGGACGTTGAGGACAGTCTTGAACAAGGACGTAATCAACCTCCAATTGCTCAAAAAAGATCAGTAATTTTTGAGCCCATCGTTTGTAATTGGTACCATCGAAAGGTTCCAATTTGGAGGGATCAAGAAGATTTTTAATGAGTGATGAATCCATAATCAGATTTCACAGTAGGAATTTTGCTTCTAAATTGTAGGAAATGATACCGTAAAATCTGAAAATGATAATAAAATGTGGGCCGAATATTTGATGTATGTAAAGCTGCGACGTGTTATAAAACACTGTCTTAGAAGCAAAATTCGCCCTGACTATGGTGCAATCGGAAATGGCGTTGCCCCCCCAAGATTTAACAAAGCGTTCCTCCAAAATGTGCACTCAACTAAGGAGGAATTTGGAACTCATAATAATGCTCAGAAAGTAGGTGAAGAGAAGAGAAGAGAGTTAGAATTTTCAGTGTGCTTTTGAAATGATCCCAAAACTGATTTATATAGCAACAACATTTTGTAACCGAAAATCACATGTTAATGGCGTAATTAAAATCGAAGATCAGAATTAAAATGGGAGGTAAAAAACGTAGGCAAGAATCAAGGGACCGTTTAACGTAAATCAAGCGGCGGTTACGATTCTGCTATTAAGGTTACGGAGTGAGCTACGTAACTGAACGGTCTCATAATAACTGGACCGTCAGTTACGGCTTGGACCAAAAAGGAGGGCCCACCACACCGCGCACGTGCCACGAACCGAACCGGCCGGACGGGCGGCGGCGGCGCGCGTGGGGATGCCCCCTTCTAGCCCACACCACTTGGGGAAGTACTTCAAAGTATAAACATTACTTCCCTATATTTAAACAAAGGGAAAAGTTCATTTTCTTTCCATGTGGGACAAAACCCTTTTCTTTAAATACTCCACTTGAAATCCCTACTTTTCATTTCTACCGATGTGGGACATTTTCACAAAATGGTAAAACTCTTTCTTTGCATTATTTCCAACAACAACAAGGGTAGGTTGCCTTCGGCTGAGACCGTGTTTCAGTGAATTTGTCCTCTGCCTCTTTTTTGTCTTATGGCTGACTTTAACTTTATTTTCTTCGCAGAGTACAGGTTCGACCATCTTGATCCCGAGGTCCTTAGCATTTCCTTGGATCTGCTGACCATCTACGACTCGGCTCCTGCATACAAGTTCGGGAAGGGGAATCCTCGCAATCCTCATCTGAAGGATTACGAATTGTCACCCGCAGCTGCTGCTCGGATTGGGGAGATTCGAGCTGATCCTTTTGATTCTGCTACTTAGCCGGAAGCTGTTCAATGAAGGTTGTGCTTCGACCTCTCGAAACGACTTCGGATTTGGTATTGCTTCCGAGTGTTTACTTCTCTCTTTATTTCGCTTTGTTGGCCGTCGGCTAACGTCCCGGTCCTGGCCTATTTTTAGGGTCCTGTGATTGACGCTGTGCCACGTGCTGTTCCTTCGGTTTCGTCCCCGGCTTGGCTAGATATTTCTTTATCTAGGACCCGTGTACTCTTTTATTTCCTCTTCGTTTTCTTTTCTCCTCTGTTATGTTTTGGGTGCTGATGCTTCCCTTTCCTTCCCCTCAGGAGGAAAATCAGAGGAAGAGAAAAGGTTCTACTTCGGCGAAGTCTTCTCTACATTGGAAGAGACAGAAAACTTCTCGTGCTTTGGAGAAGGTAAGGCCTGATCTTGGGTTTGTTTAAACCTTCCGTTACCTGTTTCTGCAGAGGTTGACTTTGTTTTTGCCGGAATGTTCTACAGGAAGCAACTAAGGAGATGCCTCCACCGAAGAGTCTTCTGGGGCTTCTGCCTTTACCTGGCCAGAAGCTGAAGAGCTTGGTGGTCTCGGAAGCGAGCAAACCGGTGGATCAGCCCCTTGTTGAGGAGCGTGCTGCGCGTTCTCCGTTGAAGCCGCCGACTGCTTTGGATATGTTGGTCCAGGACATCACACATGAGATGGAGGTGCTCGAAACTGATGCCGTGTTGGGCGTTTCGGAGCCTGCTCTTCCTGAAGCGGGTGATGCTACTTTTGGTCATTGCGAGGATCCACAGACTCCTCCGAAGGTTTTCATAGATCTCACGGATTCCGACACGACGGTGGCTGATCCTGCATCTACTAAGAGAGTTGATGTTCCTCCGGTGGATCCCGAAGGGAATGAAGCTGCACTGAAGCAGGGGACGAAGAGGCGTCGCGAGACATTGGGCTCTACCTCTACTTCAGCTTTGGAGAGGTTAGTCCATGTTGACCCTTGTTCGGAATATCCTCTGAAGAGGGTGTCCGAGGAGGTTCGGGAGATAATAACTCGGTTCGCCATGCCTTCAGTTATGGGGGAGGATCCCTCGGTTCATGCGACCTCTTTGGTGGGGCCTGGTGCTGCAAGGGAGAACATGCTTCGGGCCAATCCCAGTGGCGGGTTCCTGGAGCGGAGGAGAAGAATCCGACCTTGATGGCCTAGTACCATTTGAACGAAATAAGTGTTATACTTAGTTCTTTCGTCCTTAGTTCTTCTCCATAACATTTTCCCTTATTTTGGTCTGAGTTTCGTCTGCTTTTCCCCTCCTCTTCAGGCCAACTTTTGGTCCTCGTTTGCTGCAGAGTGCATTTATTGGGAGGAGAAGAGGCTGAAGAAGTATCAGGAGGCATATGTTCGTGATATCCCAATCCTTGATAAGAAGGCTAGCTTGCTTATCTCCGAGCTTGAGGGGATCAAGAAAATGTTCGTCGACTATAGCCGAGAGGTTGGTGTCATGGCGAACGAGATTGGGAACGAAGTTGGCAAGTTCACCTTTGCTGAGACGATTCGTTGCCTCGAGAGGAGAAGAGTGAGATGTCTGCTAAGTTTGTGCTAGAGTTGCAGGAGAAGGATAAGCTGATCAAGGAGGAAGAGGAGAAACTCGGTCGGTTCGTCGAGAATCGGGAGTTGGTTTAGAACGAGGCCAACATGGTTCCTATCCTGAAGGAGCGGCTTTCGTGAGAAGACTGAAGAGATCCAAAAGCTTGAGAGGGAGAAGGCTGAGCTTTACACTGTTGATTAGTGTCGAGAACAGTATTGGAATGGTCTCTGCGGTGCTCGGCGGATGTTTGCGAAGCACGTGTCTCATTTTCCTTGGAATAAGAAGGTCCCAATTTGGCTGAAGGCTCAGGATCATTTGGAGGAGTGCCAAGCTGACTACGACGAAGCTGAAGCGGAGCGTCGGAAGGCCATTGAGGATGCTCGGGCCCGAAAGGTAGCTTCCAAGGGTGACACTACTGTTGGTGATCCCTCTAAGGCTGCTCCTGTCGATGCTGATCTTGAAGCTCCTCATCCTTAGGAATTCGTGCAGTCGTCTTCTTCAGAGTCGGTTGGTTCCAGTTGAAGGCTACTGAACTCGTGCTCACATTTCTCTCTCCTTTTTGGCTTCATTTCTACGATGTACCTCCTAACTTTAGCTTATTTTTTCTTTCTCGTACTTCGGTAGGCTGATATCATCTGTTGATGGCTGCCGATTTAGCTTTAAACTTATTTTCTTCTCAATTTTTGAGGATTCTTCGGGTAGTGCCGAGTTTGTTAGTTCGTACTTTCTTTCGCCCGAATATTGAATGGAAAATGGTTTCAGTTTGCTACTCAACTGCTTTATCTATCTTTTCTTTGTTTATTTTTGACTCCGTAAGTTTGTTTAGCCAAGCTTTTTAGGTCCGAAGACTTGTTCAGAAACTTGTCTTCGTTTTGAGCTTTTCGAATCCGTCGATTTGTTCGGAAGCTCATCCTGTTTTGAGTTCTTCAAACCCATAGATTTTCTAGGAGACTCCTACTGCTTTGTGTTCTTCAAATCCGTAGATTTGCTAAGAGACTCATCTTGTCTTGAGTTCTTCAAATCCGTAGATCTGCTAAGAGACTCATTTTTATTTTGAGCCCTTCAAATCCGTAGATTTGTTCAGACTCGCTTTTATTTTTGAGTCCTTCAGATCTGTAGGTCTGTTCAGACTCATTTTGATTTCGTTCTTCTGACTTCTCATGGTTCGGGAACCAAGACGAGAAGTCGCTAGTCTGCCTCTTAGTTATGACCTCGGCGATCCGTAGACCTATTCCGAGGTCTTTATAACTCGATTCGAGCGACCTTTGTTGCGAACATAATTTTCCATGGTATCGCAAATCCGGGGATTTTAGATGATACCCTGCGTGCTAACTTTTGAGTTAACCATTTCTTGGAATTTCGTCCAAGGAATGGTCACCTCGGGTTGATTTTAGCTTCGGTGATCCGAGGATCATTTCCGAAGTTGCATGCATATAATGAAATGGTGATAAAATAACATAGAGAGATACGTTTAATGAAACACATGGGGCCAATGGCTTTCCTCTTCTCATTAAACAACTTACTTGGATTACAAAGAGGGTACTTGATTATACAAAATATTTCTTGAGAACATCGGCATTCCAATGGTTCTTCAAGATTTTCCCATCTAACTGTTTAAGCATGAAGGTGTCAGATATCTTCTCAGAATTAATAATGTATGGCCCTTCCCAAGTTGCCGAGAGTTTCCCATGGACCCTTCCCTTCTGAACCGCAGCAGCATTTCTGAGCACTAGATCCCCGACCTTCATAAGTCTGGCGTTGACTCTTGTAGTGCTTGCTAACCCTTTGCAAGTAGGCTGCGTTCAAAGTTCTGGCGTCGTTCCGAGATTCATCTAGTACATCTAGAGCTTCAGACAAAAGTTGGTCTGTCTCCGTGGACTCCATCATACTTGTTGTACGACTGGATCCTTAAACTTTCTGTTCCGATCTCAACAGGGATGACAGTTTCGACTCCGTATACCAAGTGGAAAGGTGTTTTTCCAGTGGCCTCTTTCTCGGTGGTCCGAAGGGACCAGAGTGTTCCTGGAAGCTCTTGTAGCCATTTGTTCTTCTCATCTTCCATTCTCTTTTTGAGTGCCTTGAGGATCAGCTTGTTCGCGGCTTCGGCTTGCCCATTGCTCCGAGGGAACCAAGACGAGAAGTCGCTAGTCTGCCATTTGTTCTTCTCATCTTCCATTCTCTGTTCGCACCACTTTTGCAGCGGGGTGTTGTCAAACTGTTTTCCATGGTCGAAGACCATCAGCCTCGGTATGCCGATACTTGTGATGATGTTTTCCCAGATGAACCTACAGACTTGTGGTTCGGTGATGGAAGAAACTGCCTCGGCCTCAATCCACTTGCTGAAATAATCAACTCCCACGATCAACCACTTCTTCTGGTTCACAGCGGAGGGGAATGGACCGATGATGTCCAACCCCCATTGTGCAAATGGTAAGGGGTAAAGTGTTGATTGTAGGGTTTGAGTTGGTTGGTGGATAGCCGGTGTAAATTTCTGGCACTTCTCACACTTTCTTGTCATTGCCTTTGCTTCGGAAACCATGGTGGGCCACCAGTATCCGGTCCGGAGTGCCTTATGTGCCAAAGCCCTACCTCAAATGTGGTTTCCGCATATGCCGAGGTGGATCTCCCTCAGAATGTAGTCGGCATCGGTTGGTCCGACACACTTCAGCAGTGGGGCTGAAAACGACTTTCTCATGAGCTCTCCATTGGAATCAATGATGAACCATCTGTTGAATCTTTTCAAATTTCTTGCTTGCAGCTTATCTTCGGGAAGTTCTCCCCTCTCCTTGTATGCTATGACTGCGTCCATCCAGCTCGGCTCGGGACGCAGGTTGCAAACCGTAGGGGGTGGCATATCGATGCTTCTTTCATGGTAGACTTCCACATGGACCGACCTGTTTAGGTCGATAAGTGTTGAGCTTGCAAGTTTTGACAGAGCGTCAGCTAGTGTATTCTGACCTCAGGGAATGAGGATGACTTCGAAGGAGCTTAACTTTGACGTTAAGGATTTAATTTTTGCTAGATAAGATATCATGCTTGGCCATTTGGCCTCATACTCCCCCCGGATCTGGTTGGCTACAAGCTGTTAATCAGTTTTGAGGAAAACATGTTCGTCTTCTAGAGATAGGCAAAGATCTATCCCTGCGATTGCGGCCTCATAATCGGCCTCATTGTTGATTGCTTTGAAGCGAAACTTCAGGGCATACTCAATGCTTTTTCCTTGGAACGCTCGAGGGTGCGTTAGGGGCAAGGGGTTCTGCAGGGGGTGTTTTTTTGCGTATGTATTGCAATTCCCTACAAGGGGGGCGGTTTTTAGAAACCATTGTATTTTTGTACCTCGAAAGAGTCGCCACCAAACATTATTTGGGGTCTTGTTTGGAAAGACCGCAAATGACTTTATTAGGATAAGACTTGGATCTTCGAAACGGATGGGTGAGATCCGGGCACGGGAACGAGATGCTTATTCCGCGAGCTTTAGAAATTATTCGAGTACGTGACATAGCATTTTCGAAAATACCCTAGTTTAGACTATGTGGGTTTAAATTTAGAGCAAATAGAATCTCTACTTGTATGGTGGTCACTTTGCTTTAAAGTTAATTTAAGGGAACCTAAGATCGGTTTGTCCAAGAAATTATCTTTGTTAAGCGTGATGTAACCTTGCATTTTATTTTATTTAGCATGTGCGGTGATGAAAGCAATAAAGCAAATAAAGCAACATCACAATTGTAAATAAGTGCGGAATTAGTAAATACAAGACCCCCTAGAGACGAACTAGGGAGTAGGTCCACATTGCCTAGAAGGACTAGGCAAGTAAAGATGCGGAATTGAAATGCGTAATTGAAAGTGCGATATTGAAATTGCGGAATTGTAAGTGCGATATTGAAATTGCGGAATTGAAAGGTGCATAATTGAAATTTCAATATTGAAAGGTCCGTAATTGAAATTGCGATATTGAAATTTGTACTTGGGCACATGAGATTCGAACTCCAAGCGGCTCCTTAATAATAAGTGCGCCAGACACGAATTCAAAGCCAAAAATCTCAACTTGGGAGAAGTTGCTCATCCCAAAGTATCCTAGATTTTGCATATAGAACTTGAACTTGAAAGTTTGAATCTTGAAATATTGAACTTGAAATAATTGAACTTGAACGTGAAATATTGAACTTGTACTTGAAATATTGAAACTTAAGAGACTTGAATCTCAAAGATCGGGCCTTTTAATGTTAAAAAGGTTAGATCTTTGATGTGATCTTATTTTGAAAGGATCCTAGTTTAGGGACGTAGTCATGAGCAACCCTAAACATTGTGGAATCTTGAAATTTGAAAACTTGAACTTGTATATTGAAAAAATGGAGTCTTGAATCTCAAAAGACTAAACCTTTAAAAGCTAGAAAGGTGTCATCTTTGATTACTCCATACTTGAAAGTGATTCTAGTTCAAAGAAGAGATTACAAACAACTTGGAACATCCTTGAATCTTGGAAGTTTGCATTTTTGTATTTTGAAAAGTTTGGATTTTGAAAAGATGTATGATTGTTACAAGTAACATTTTTAGTAGTAAAAATGCCAACTTGCTAATCATTTTTGAAGTAGGAAAATCAAAGAAACATGATTGAATATGGTGGGATTCGGAATTACCTATTTAGGTTTAGGCAAGAATTCCTTTTAGAGCTCCCAATTGCTTAGAACTTGAAGTTTGTATGTGTTTTTGAAGGATTTTTGATTTGTATTTTGAGGCGTAATTTTTGTTTTACGACGTTGTATATTGAATCTGCCTCCCCAAATGCTGGAAATTAGGGGGTTTTTATAGGAAAAATGGCTGGAAAACGCCAGCCATTGCCAGCGTAGCACGCCAAACGAGCGCTGGGCGCTGGTGACGTGGCATGAGTGCTGCCAAAGCAAGGACGCGGGCTCCGTCCTTGATTTGTCTTGTATTGATGTACCTTCGTACGAATAGTACGATGCTTGGCACGTAGTGTTTGCTTGGAGGTTAAGACTTGGTTTTGCGTCTAAAAACAAGCCGTTTCGGGTTTTGAATTTCGGTTGCACGGGACGGGGCCCG
This sequence comes from Spinacia oleracea, assembly GCF_020520425.1. Classification (NCBI taxonomy): domain Eukaryota; kingdom Viridiplantae; phylum Streptophyta; class Magnoliopsida; order Caryophyllales; family Amaranthaceae; genus Spinacia; species Spinacia oleracea. Next base: position 70,962,529 of record NC_079491.1, on the reverse strand, counting down.
ACTTGCTCGGTTTTGTGGGTCGGCGCCCGAATTTGACTTGCCTTATATGATTTTGAGTGGAAAAGGCTTAGTAAAACCAATGAAATGATCTACTAAATGAGATTTTATTTAGATTTTGAAATTGGTTTTTGAAAATTGTATTTTGTACCGAGTTCCGGGAGGGGAACGACCTCGGGGATTGGATTTTGGATCTTGTGTTTTGGAGATGTTCTTAGCAATTGGGATTTCCGCACGGAGTTGTTCCAACCGCCTAGTAAGGATAATGGTATCGTCATCATCCCAGAGGGGAGACACAAATTAGGTGTCTACAGTAGCCCCCACTTTGACCAAGCGTTCGGTTAGGAAAGCACAAGTCAAAGTATTTCGAAAGGGACGGAGAATGATCAAGATGTTCTGCAATCAAGACCACTCTTTGTACGCCGGTACCTGCACAAAACAGGTGTTAGAAAAAAAAGGAAAGAGTCTACCTCCGTTCGGCTGTGATGGCTCTGATCCGTATTTGTACTGCACTTCCGTCTTTGAATTGGGACGGAGCTTGGCATCGAAAATTTGAATCTTGAATTTTTGAATTTTTGAATCTTGAATACCCGAAGTTGATCCGTTGGGGATGTGCTTTGCTGGGGATAAGAGCTTTTTACTGGCCCTTAAGATTTTGAAATTTCGACTGACTCTCCTGGACCTTGGGTCCGTTGGGAGTCGAACGCCTGAGTCGTTGTATTTTTTTGGATTTTGTATTCTTAAAATATTCAGCTGTTTGTACTTGGAGATACGGGTGTATACCCGCATTTTCGAAAGATGCCTTGATGCGACACTTGATGCTTGGTGCGGAAGTCCGTAGCATTAAAGGACGTGCAATCAGCACGGGAGACCGCGCGCGGCAGATTCTGCGCATGCAGCAGGCAGCGCCCAACGCGGGCCTCGGCGTCTGGCGCGGGGTTGAGCTATAAAAGCTCCCCTTGCCGTTCCATTTTGAGGCACACTCTCTTGAATTCCTTGCTCTTCTCTCTCAAAGGTCGATTAAGCTCTTCCCTTGGTCTTGTTCTTGCCTTGTCCATGTAAGTATTTCATGTTTTTGCTTATAAAATAACTCTAGGATTGCATGTAGTTTTGATTTTCTTGTACTTTGAGATACTTGTTAATATGATGCTTGCATGATAGTAGGCTTCTTGAATCTTGTAGAAAATTGTTTGATAGCCACTCGAACTTGAATTGTTGGAACTTGTAGTTTTGAATTTTCGAAAATTTTCTTGAATCTTGTACCTGGTATTTGTAGATAGTAGTCTCACTGGTGACCTTGCGGGGTCTCAAGAGAGCATAGGCTAGGCTGCCTAGATGTTGTTCGTAGATTTTTGGAATGCCGGCTTCGGCATGGGTAGCCTAGGCGTTGGTGTTGAACTTGTATACCTGCTTCGGCGTGGATAGCCTAGGCGTTGGTGTAGAACTTGTATACCTTCTTCGGCGTGGATAGCCTAGGCGTTGGTGTAGAATTTGTATACCTGCGTCGGCGTGAATAGCCTAGGCGTTGGTGTAGGATTTGAATTTTGAACTAGAGGTCCCTGGCTGAATTAGTACTGCCATTGGGGATTTTTGAATTTTTAACTTTGTACTGGCTAGTATAGGATTGTTAGGTTATGATACATATGACAATTCATAAATCATGCGGAAAAACCATTTAGCCAGGAATACATATTATTTACACATAATCATATAGCATAGTTTAGATGCATACTCTTTGTTGCGTGCCTTCCCTAGCTGCGCCCGAACCGAACAAGAACAAGTCTTTAGGACTCCAAGTGTCGTCCCTCCGTAGATAGTCCACAGCACGTCCGGATCCGCCTTAAGATTGACCAACTAGAATCGCCCTTAAGGTACTAATAATTTCGGCACTTTTAGGCAAGGTATGTGACTGAATTTTTTTCTCAAAAACTCACTTTGAATACTTGAATAATCTATGTAAATATGTGACCCTAGGCACCTATTTATAGAGTTATGGAAAAGGTTTTGGAATCCTATTAGGATACTAATTTACTTAATTATAATCCTACTAGGACTCCAATTAAATAATCATTATCTAATAGTTTTAGGATTTAATCATATTTCGAATCCCGATTGCTTTAGGATTCCCGCACAAGCATTGCATGAGCACCGTACACCCGCGTAAGCCTTGCGGCCCACGCTAGGCGCACAACGCTCAGCCCACTGCTGTGCTCTCGCGCGCGCGCCCCAGGCCTTGGCTGGGCCTGGCCTTGCGCTGGGCCTGGTCGAAGCTTGGCGTGCGATGGTGCGTGTTGGCTCGCTGGGCGATGGCCTGGCTTCGTGCTGGGCCTTCGTCTAGCGGGCCTAGTCCGATGCTAATTCGTACGATACGCTTCCGATTAAATTCCCGATTCCGGAATTCATTTCCGATACGAACAATATTTAATATTTCCGATTCCGGAATCAATTTCCGTTTCGAACAAATATTTAATATTTCCGTTTCCGGAATTATTTTCCGATTCCGATAATATTTCCGATTCTGACAATATTTCCGTTTCCGGCAAGATTTCCGATTCCGGCAATATTTCCATTTCCGATAATATTTTCCGATACGTACCATGTTTCCGTTTCCGGCAACATCTACGACTTGGATAATATTTATATTTCCGATACGATCCATATTTCCGTTTCCGGCAATATCATCGTTTACGGAGTATTCATTTCTTGCCTGTGACGATCTCAGCTCCCACTGAAACCAAGATCCGGCGATTCCGAATATCCATAGATGGAGTATTTAATACCATTAAATACTTGATCCGTTTACGTACTATTTGTGTAACCCTACGGGTTCAGTCAAGAGTAAGCTGTGGATTAATATCATTAATTCCACTTGAACTGAAGCGGCCTCTAGCTAGGCATTCAGCTCACTTGATCTCACTGAATTATTAACTTGTTAATTAATACTGAACCGCATATATTAGACTTTTCATTGAATGCATACTTGGACCAAGGGCATTATTTCCTTCAGTCTCCCACTTGTCCTTAGGGATAAGTGTGCATTTCCTAATTCCTTTGTCGCTCGATGCTTGCTCTTGAACATAAGGTAAGAGTTGTCATCCTTATTATGTCCAGAGGTGTTTCTCGGTTTCAGAGTTCAACTGATCACATAAACAGATAATCATAGCCTATGATTCATCCGAGCACGGCCATGCATTTCACAGTTTCTAGCTCTCCGAGTGGCCTTGTACAACTTTTAAGCATCTCATCCCGATTTATGGGAGGACAATCCCAATCTTGCGATCTTGAGATTAGACTTCGTTTGATAGGTGATTACCTGAGCGCTGCCTTTATAGCCTCCTTTTACGGTGCGACGGTTGGTCAACGTCAAAGCAACCAGTTCTCAAACAAGTAATCTCAAATCACTCAGGTATTGAGGATTTAGTGTCTAATAATTTTAATGAAATTTACTTATGAAAGATTTTCATCTCTTACAGTAAAGTTTCATAGGTCTTGTCCGATACTAGTCTTCCCAAAGTAAGTATCTATGCAAATGATTATGACATTGCCATGTCCACATAGTTCAAGAAACAGAACTACTAGTCATCTTGCATTCTAGTCGTCTAACGTTTTCTATGCGTCCAATTTTATAGAAAACTCCGACTAGGGACCATTTTCAACTTTTGACATTCAAGTTCACTTGATAGACATTTCTTAGTCACAGGACTGGTCCTGACAGTCTATCTTGAATATATTGTCAAATTGAAGGGACTCATCATTTAATACTAAACCAAGATTAAATGGAATATGAAAATACATTTCATATATGATAAATGTTCAACCCCATTGTTTTACAACCATGGGCCTCTAACCCATCTTTAAAACATTTCATGGAATTCAAAGCTATGCTTGATTTCCAGTGCTACAATGTGAGTGTTGCTTCTCACTTGTTGCATAGGTTTAGTTATCATGCTTTCCCAATCTTAATATCCTTTTCATCGAATGTTCTTCGAGATATGATGATAAGATCTTTTGAGTATGTTTATTATGTGATCTAGTCTTTCTTACTTCGATAGTGGTTCTACGCATTTTGCAATGAAGAACCATCAAGTTAGCAGACATGTGATCCACCCAAGTTCAATGAAGAACTCTTTAATATAAACAACTCTATTTTATTGCCTCTTAGGCAATAAGTACTTTTACTTCAACTGTTTAGGTTGCTAGTGATGCTTTGTTTGGATTTGCTTATCCAAGCAGTTCACAGATATGTGGAAGACTTTCCAGCTGTATCTTAGAACATAGAAATTAATATTTTAATTTCCCACGCAACAACTCATGGTCTCCAATCCATGTTGCCATTTTGAAACACGATGCTCTTTAGCTCGTCCTTGTCAATGGTTAACTCCAAAGGGTCTTTGCTTGATCCTTTTCCAGTGTTTATGCGTGTAGCATCAATATTTAGCATATCTTTATTTCCTTGAATCATGAACTATTCCTATGTACCTTTTCAAGTACCATAAGTATTCTTGATCTCAATCTAGTTGATCTTCACTTAGATCAATAGAGATTGGTATATGTTCGTCATGCCTAAAGTCATACGATACGTTTTTGGCGATCCTCATATTATATCATACATGATATATTCTTTTGCAGAATAATTCCCAATTGAATTCTATTCATGTAACTTTAGCCTATCTAGTTTCAGTAGATACTAAATTCAGCTAAATTCTTTGACATATAATATAGGTTAAGAATCTCATTTAGACTCTTTGATGTTTAACTTAGTAAATGCTTATACATAGTTCAAACATCCTTTACTTAGATTTATTCACATGGGTCGAATATCTCCAATGGAGACTTTTGTGTTTGATTTAGTAAATGCCATTACTTAATCTAAAACAATATTATAAGATCTTTGTAAATAGATCTTAATACCCAATATGTACTAAGTTTCGCCATGGTCCATTATTGATGAATAATTTCAAATCTAAGTCATTAGCATTTGAATGTTATTTCACAATAGAGAGATATGTGTGTGATACACATAGGACCAAATAAGTTTTTATGTACTCCCACTAAACTTCTTATACATCTATAAGAATCATGTATATTTTATGAAACTAAAATGCTTATTAGCTTCACTTAAAATACAGTTCCAATTCCCAATTGCTTGCTTAAATCTGTACTTAGATTTTATAAGCTAGCTTTCCTTTTCAAGCATTTATTTGGATCCACAAATTCTATGACATACCATGTACATATTATATTCCAACATTTGATTGAGGAATACGTTTTGTCATCCAATTGCCATATGTACCAATATGCAATCATTGCTTGAATTATGGACTTAAGCATTACGATTTTGCATGAGGTTTCAACACAATCCATGCCATGAATTTGCTTGTAACCTTTAGCAACTAATTTAGCTTTGTGTGTGAACACAATTCCATGTTTGATGGTTTTTATCCTTAAAACAAACTTGCAACCAATAGGTGTGAAACTATTCTTGCAAATCAACAAAATTTCAATTTTGTCATCAAAACATTGAGTATGTTTTATGGCCTCTAACCATTTAAAACATTTGAGTCTATATATAGCCTCTAACCATTTTAGGGAATCTGGGTTTCATCATAGCTTTCTTACAAGTCACAAACTCATTAATCTACATGATAATAGTTTGACTGCAAGTTGTAGGTTTCTTCACTATTTAATAGAAGAATCTCATAGTTTCATTGACCTGATCTCTATGTTTCTTCACTATCTAATAGAAGAATCTCATAGTTTCAGTGACTTGAATTCTATGCCTACTTGGGTATAGAACATCAAACAATAGAATATCAATAGCCACTTGAAAGTCCTTTGAATATTCTGTTCTCCTTGAAGCACTTGTAAAGTCTTCTAAGAGATGTCTATTCTTTAAAGCCACTTCTAAAGTCCTTAAAGAATAAGTTTGGATTTTCTGAAGCACTTCGAAAAGCCTCCGGAATGTCCGTTTATGTTTGTTGTTCGCCTCGAAAACTTTCGAGGTCTATTTTCTCCCACTTGTCATTTTGGAAACGAATCTCCAAAAGGACATTATTTCGAGAAAACAAACATTATGTTCTCAAATATTCGTGGTAGAAACAATACCCTTGTGTCTCATTTGAATAAATCACAATGAAACATATATCTATACTTGGGCCTTAGTTTGTTGAATAACAAACACTAAGCTCCCACTGAGTTTAGGAACTCTTTTGATATATTATGAAAAGATATTCTGAAATTACTTTTCAATAGCTTTGACGAATTTGGTTTAGTTTGGTGGTAGTTGAGCATTTTGTTTTAGAAATTATAGGAAAAGTCTTTATGATTCATCATTGATCGAATCAAGTACTAATTGAATTCGATCATTCCAACGTAGATATGCTATATCTTATGGAGCTAGATTGTGAAATTACAACACACAATCATTGATGATCATATTTGGTCTCAAGTAATCATTAACATGATCTAACCTAGATCTTTATGATTTCTTGCCAAGTGGATTTTATACTTCTGAATCTTTGAACTAGCCAAACAGATTCAACTTATATCACATTTGAGTAAATAAACCTATATTCACTCAAATCCATGTGAAATAATAAAGTCATAAAATCTTTCTTTAGCTTTGAACTCTATCGTCTAGGCGTTCTAACAATAGTTCATATTCTTTGTTACTTTCAACAAGTAAGACTAGCTTGTCTTAAGTTGATCTAGAAATCAACCAACTTTCAAAAAGTCCATCAAAATAGAGCTTATGAATATTAACTTGTTGATATGGTCTAAGCAACAATGCCAAAGATTAATGGAACTCAAATCAAGGGTTTGATTTTAACCTAGTAAAGTTCTTTAAAGAGTTGTTTGTTTTAATCAAGCATATTGACTCAACCTGTAATTGACCATTTCATTCAAATAAACAAACAAACAAGCATTGTTTTTGTTCTTCTGAATGTGAGTCTTTCTGTGTTTGAAGCAGAAATTTAGGTATGCTGATTATGGAACAAAATAGCCATTAAGTTCCAGCCTTTGAAAGGACTTAAAACAAACTAGATGACCCTACAACTAATGTAGCATTGCCATGCTTCATTTCCCACTTGTAGGTCATTAGTGTATCCTAGCTTCCATTGTTTGAGTTATTACCGAAGTAAGAACCTCAAGCGGTATATGATACCAAGGAAGTTTGATTGCTAGGTCACTTCTCTTTAAACATAAACTTATAGGTAGAAACGGAATCGTAAATTCCTTTCATTTGTTCCTCGTTTTCCTATTTCTTGTACCATTTCTTATAGTCTTAAGAATTGATTTCTTTAGTGTTGACTTTTATACTTTGTTAGACATGTCCAATGTAACTCCAACAAGGTTCTTACCATTTAATTTATGTTGAATATTCTGTTTCAACTAGATGATCTTACCAGAAGCTTCTAAAGTTCTCTAAGCATCGATCTATTCGGATGTCTAGAGACTAGACTCATTCGAGAATTAAATGGACAAAGATATTAGGTTGTTAACCATTGGTAAAGCTGAGTGTGTAAACTCAATGCTTTATGATCTCAAAACTACATTGTATTTTGAATTCACAAGCACCAATCGGTTTGCCATTCGACTTTGATACTCGAAAACAACCATAAAAGTCGATATAAGAAACGTACATTTTAAATTGCTCACTTTCTCTCATTTCCGTGAATCGTTCTTGGATTCATTACCAATCGAGGAAATTTACTGTTACCTTTCTAAAAGGATTTACCGCAGTGCAAGATATTTAATTATAAACAATAATTAAAACATTCATTGAAGCATGCAAAGTCTAAACATTTATCATGAATAATAACTTGAAAATGAAAGCAATCATGCAATTTAAACAAGTTATTAGCATTTTATTCGAATTTATTGTTCCGGCAGGTGTGAATAAAATGATTCCAAGATCCTAAAATCATTGAAGAACTAAGCACAGTTTGTCGACTTAATCCTAAAACATCTTAGGTAAGCAAAAGCCTTTTGCTAATAGTCTAGAAACTATTCTTGGTTGATAGGTACGTCTAAGAACTTATTAGGTAAACCTATCGATTTTGCCACGACATAAAAGGACTCCTTACTTATATCGTTGAGTTTCACCAAAACTAACATGTACTCACAATTATTTGTGTACCTTGCCCCTTTAGGACCAATAAGTAACACCTCGCTGAGCGAAAACTATTACTAGATTGATGTAAAGGATATCCAAGTAAGTGTATATTTTGGCATGACACCTTATAACTCAATTTTTAAGTTTGGAACTTAAGGCTCTTACTATGTTGGTTAGATTTTAAGTGAACTAAAATCCTTAATCATGCAACATAATCAAGCCGTAATCTCATGCATTTTAAGACATATTTAAAGCAATAAATAACTTAAAACATACATAAGATAAATGTGATCTAGTATGGCCCGACTTCATCTTGAAGCTTTAACTTCAAAGTCCGTCTTGAAAATCTCCGTGGGAGGCACCATTTTCTTCAAATAGATAAGCTATAATTAAAACTAATTACAACTATTTGATGGTACGCAGACCATATTTGAATTGAAAAACAACTTTGGTACTTTAGACCAATTACATTCAAATTAATGGTACGCAGACCATATTTTCTATCCTATTTGGGCCATACTAGTCACTTCATAACCTGAAAAACAGTACATATACAATATATACCATTCACCCATTCATTATCATGAATGGCCCACATAGCTGGTTAGTAAAACACATTATGCATCACGTAAACATTTACAACAATTAATCAAGGGCACCAATAATCTACCAATTATTCAGTCCTTATTAATTCTAATCAAGTTGTTTTAACCTTAAGGATTTGTAGACCTAATCAAGAGTTTATGACTAAAAGGGCTCCCACTTAAACCAATAAATTCATATGCTTTACTAATTTTAAACATAAAAATGTATTTCTAGTCTAACCGGAAACATACAAATTTAATTAAAATTTAAAGCTCATATAAATTTATAATTGAATCTAAAAGTTTAATTTCATTTCAGTCGTATTTAAATTAATTCATGATTTTAATTTTAGTAAAATAATTAGAATAAATAAAATTTATTATAATTACAATATTCAAAATTAAAATCCAAGAAAATAATTTAAATTATTAATTTTAAAATTAATTAAAATTACGTAAACTGAAAATTTCAAATTAAAATTTCAAAACGAATTAATCGCAACGCAAACACCCTACGCATCGTACGCCCATGGGCCACACGCACACAGCCATCGCTGGCCATGTGCGCGCAGCCCATGCGCTGCGTTGCATAGCTGCTGCTGCTATCCTTCGCAAGGCTCTGAAGGAAATAATGCCCTTGGTCCAAGTATGCATTCAATGATAAGTCTAATATATGCGGTTCAGTATTAATTAACAAGTTAATAATTCAGTGAGATCAAGTGAGCTGAATGCCTAGCTAGAGGCCGCTTCAGTTCAAAGTGGAATTAATGATATTAATCCACAGCTTACTCTTGACTGAACCCGTAGGGTCACAAAAATAGTACGTAAACGGATCAAGTATTTAATGGCATTAAATACTCCATCTATGGATATTCGGAATCGACGGATCTTGGTTTCAGTGGGAGCTGAGATCGTCACAGGCAAGAAATGAATACTCCGGAAACGATGATATTGCCGGAAACGGAAATATGGATGGTATCGGAAATATAAATATTATCCAAGTCGTAGATGTTGCGGGAAACGGAAACATGGTACGTATCGGAAAATATTATCGGAAATGGAAATATTGCCGGAATCGGAAATATTGCCGGAAACGGAAATATTGTCAGAATCGGAAATATTATCGGAATCGGAAAATAATTCCGGAAACGGAAATTTTAAATATTTGTTCGAAACGGAAATTGATTCCGGAATCGAAAATATTAAATATTGTTCGTATCGGAAATGAATTCCGGAATCGGGAATTTAATCGGAAGCGTATCGTACAAATTAGCATCGGACGAGGCCCGCTAGACGAAGGCCCAGCACGAAGCCAGGCCATCGCCCAGCGAGCCAACACGCACCATCGCATGCCAAGCCTCGACCAGGCCCAGCGCTAGGCCAGGCCCAGCCAAGGCCTGGGGCGCGCGCGCGAGAGCACAGCAGTGGGCCGAGCGCTGTGCGCCTAGCTTGGGCCGCAAGGCTTGCGCGGGTGTACGGTGCTCATGCAATGCTTGTGCGGGAATCCTAAAGCAATCGGGATTCGAAATATGATTAAATCCTAAAACTATTAGATAATGATGATTTAATTAGAGTCCTAGTAGGATTATAATTAAATAAATTAGTATCCTAATAGGATTCCAAAACCTTTTCCATAACTCTATAAATAGGTGCCTAGGGTCACATATTTACATAGATTATTCAAGTATTCAAAGTGAGTTTTTGAGAGAAAAATTCAGTCGCATACCTTGCCTAAAAGTGCCGAAATTATTAGTACCTTAAGGGCGATTCTAGTTGGTCAATCTTAAGGCGGATCCGGACGTGCTGTGGACTATCTACGGAGGGACGACACTTGGAGTCCTAAAGACTTGTTCTTGTTCGGTTCGGGCGCAGCTAGGGAAGGCACGCAACAAAGAGTATGCATGTAAACTATGCTAAATGATTATGTGTAAATAATATGTATTCCTGGCTTAATGGTTGTTTCCGCATGATTTATGAATTGTCATATGTATCATAACCTAACAGTGGTATCACGAGCCTCTTATTATTTTCATAATCTAAATTGCATGAACATGGTTAAATATTACAAATTTGCAAGAATTAAAAGGGGTGATTAATTTTCGTAATTGTTCATTAATTGCAAATTGCGTTTATTTAATTATACGTACGCAGTTTTTCGGCAGTTTCTTCGTTACTCATCCAAATCGAGTGATTTTTGTGTCAATTCCGCATGTAAAAGGCATTCTAAAATTTTGACAAAACTAATATTTTTCTGCCGAACCTAGAATTCTCAAATTTGAAGCCTAACTATGACTTTTCGAAGGTTTTAGTTTTTCGAATGCAAAATTTCGTAAATTTAAGATGTTAAATTAAATATTTGCGATTCTTGTTGATAAATCTTGAATTTTTGATTGACCTACTGTATATGTTTAACAAGTTTGAATGCCTAGCCTTGTTAATTATGCAATCTAATTTGTAATTATGATTAATTTGTTGAAAATTAGAATAATTTAGAATTAATTTGATTTTCATAATTAATTATAATTTAATTAGATACCTATGATTAAAAACCACCATAAAAATTGTAAATTTATGATAAATTTTAAATTTTTATGACCTAGACTTGAATCCATGTTAATCGGAAATCAATTGAATAATAAATTTTCGATTTTTCGCCGTAAAATTATGAAATTAATATTATTTATTAATTTGTCATTAATTTTAAGTATAAATTTTTTAAATTTTATGCGATTCGTTCATATAACTTGCACGCACAAAGCAATGGACGCTACGTGTTACCCTTAAGGGGTGTTGTATAGTGCGGGCATGTGACGACGAGCAAGGGAGCTCGTCGCCCATGCGGCACGAATGCAATGAGCAAGGGCATGGTGCACGAGCACAAGGCAGCAGCCCTGCCTTGTGTCGTGGGCTATGAGCAATGGACGAATGGGCATGGGCGAAGGCAAGGCACGGCAGTCGCGTGTGGGCAGCAAGCGAGCTGCGCCACAACGCGCACTGCCTCGCGCAAGCGCGCGCAGCCTCGCGCGCAGCGAGCGCAAGCTCGCGTGCCACGAGTGCTGCGCCCAGCGTCGATGCCGCGCGCAGCGAGCGCTGGCTCGCACCAAGCGAGCGCTAGCGAGCGCGCACAGCATGCGCTGGCGAGTGCACGAAGCGAGCGCTGGCCCGCGTGCAGCGAGCGCTAGCGAGCGAACGCAGCGAGCGATGGCTCGCGTGCATCGAGCGCTGGCGCGCGCGTAGCGAGCACATGCTCGCGCGCATCGAGCGCTGGCGCGCGCGCAGCGAGCACCAGCTCGCGCGATGGCTTGCGAAGGGTAGAAGCAGCAGCTATGCGACGCAGCGCATGGGCTGCGCGCACATGGCCAGCGATGGCTGTGTGCGTGTGGCCCATGGGCGTGTGATGCGTGAGGTGTTTGCGTTGCGATTAGATCGTTTTGAAATTTTAATTTGAAATTTTCAGTTTACGTAATTTTAATTAATTTTAAAATTAATAATTTAAATTATTTTCTTGGATTTTAATTTTGAATATTGTAATTATAATAAATTTTATTTATTCTAATTATTTTACTAAAATTAAAATCATGAATTAATTTAAATACGACTGAAATTAAATTAAACTTTTTGGATTCAATTATAAATTTATATGAGCTTTAAATTTTAATTAAATTTGTATGTTTCCGGTTAGACTAAAAATACATTTTTATGTTTAAAATTAGTAAAGAATATGAATTTATTGGTTTAAGTGGGAGCCCTTTTAGTCATAAACTCTTGATTAGGTCTACAAATCCTTAAGGTTAAAACAACTTGATTAGAATTAATAAGGACTGAATAATTGGTAGATTATTGGTGCCCTTGATTAATTGCTGCAAATGTTTACGTGATGCATAATGTGTTTTATTAACCAGCTATGTGGGCCATTCATGATAATGAATGGGTGAATGGTATATATTGTATATGTACTGTTTTGCAGGTTATGAAGTGACTAGTATGGCCCAAATAGGATAGAAAATATGGTCTGCGTACCATTAATTTGAATGTAATTGGTCTAAAGTACCAAAGTTGTTTTTCAATTCAAATATGGTCTGCGTACCATCAAATAGTTGTAATTAGTTTTAATTATTGCTTATTCTATTTGAAGAAAATGGTGCCTCCCACGGAGATTTTCAAGACGGACTTTGAAGTTAAAGCTTCAAGATGAAGTCGGGCCATACTAGATCACATTTATCTTATGCATGTTTTAAGTTATTTATTGCTTTTAAATATGTCTTAAAATGCATGAGATCAAAAGCTTGATTATGTTTCATGATTAAGGATTTTAGTTCACTTAAAATCTAACCAACATAGTAAGAGCCTTAAGTTCCAAACTTAAAAATTGAGTTAAAAGGTGCCATGCCAAAATATACACTTGCTTGGTTATCCTTTACATCAATCTAGTAATAGTTTTCGCTCAGCGAGGTGTTACTTATTGGTCCTAAAGGGGCAAGGTACACAAATAATTGTGAGTACATGTTAGTTTTGGTGAAACTCAACGATATAAGTAAGGAGTCCTTTTATGTCGTGGCAAAATCGATAGGTTTGCCTAATAAGTTCTTAGACGTACCTATCAACCAAGAATAGTTTCTAGATTATTAGCAAAAGGCTTTTGCTTACCTAAGATTTTTTAGGATTAAGTCGACAAACTGTGCTTAGTTCTTCAATGATTTTAGGATCTTGGAATCATTTTATTCACACCTGCCGGAACAATAAATTCGAATAAAATGCTAATAACTTGTTGAAATTGCATGATTGCTTTAATTTTCAAGTTATTATTCATGATAAATGTTTAGACTTTGCATGCTTCAATGTGTGTTTTAATTATTGTTTATAATTAAATATCTTACACTGCGGTAAATCCTTTTAGAAAGGTAACAGTAAATTTCCTCGATTGGTAGTGAATCCAAGAACAATTCACGGAAATGAGAGAAAATGAGCAATTTAAAATGTACGTTTCTTTTAGCGACTTTTATGGTTGTTTTCGAACATCAAAATCGAATGGCAAACCAATTGGTGCTTGTGAATTCAAAATACATTGTAGTTTTGAGATCATAAAGCATTGAGCTTAAACGCTCAACTTTACCAATGGTTAACAACCTAATATCTTTTTCCATTTAATTCTCGAATGAGTCTAATCCCTAGACATTCGAATAGATCGATGCTTAGAGAACTTTAGAAGCTTCTGGTAAGATCATCTAGTTGAAACAGAATATTCAACATAAATTAAATGGAAAGAACCTTGTTGGAGTGACATTGGACATGTCTAACAAAATATAAAAGTCTACACTAGAGAATTCAATTTATAATGCTATAAGAAAGGGTACAAGAAATAGGAAAACAAAGGAACAGATGAAAGGAATTTACAATTCCGTTTCTACCTGTAAGTTTATGTTTAAAGAAAAGTGACCTAGCAATCAAACTTCCTTGGTATCATATACCGCTTGAGGTTCTTACTTCGGTAATAACTCAAACAATGGAAGCTAGGCTACACTAATGGCCTACAAGTGGGAAATGAAGCATGGCAATGCTACATTAGTTGTAGGGTCATCTAGCTTGTTTTAAGTCCTTTCAAAGGCTGGAACTTAATGGCTATTTTGTTCCATAATCAGCATACCTAAATTTCTGCTTCAAACACAGAAAGACTCACATTCAGAAGAACGAAAAAAATGCTTGTTTGTTTGTTTATTTGAATGAAATGGTCATTTACGGTTTGAGTCAATATGCTTGATTAAAAGAAACAACTCTTTAAATAAAAACTTTACTAGGTTCAAATCAAACCCTTGATTTGAGTTCCACTAATCTTTGGCATTGTTGCTTAGACCATGTCAACAAGTTAACATTCACAAGCTCTATTTTAATGGACTTTTGAAAGTTGGTTGATTTCTAGATCAACTTAAGACAAGCTAGTCTTATTTGTTGAAAGTAACAAAGAATATGAACTATTGTTAGAACGCCTAGACGATAGAGTTCAAAGCTAAAGAAAGGTTTTATGACTTTATTATTTCACATGGATTTGAGTGAATATAGGTTTATTTACTCAAATGTGATATAAGTTGAATCTGTTTGGCTAGTTCAAAGATTCAGAAGTATAAAATCCACTTGGCAAGAAATCATAAAGATCTAGGTTAGATCATGTTGATGATTACTTGAGACCAAATATGATCATCAATGATTGTGTGTTGTAATTTCACAATCTTGGTCCATAAGATATGGCATATCTTTGTTGGAATAATCGAAGTCAATTAGTACTTGATTCGATTAATGATGAATCATAAAGACTTTTCCTATAATTTCTAAAACAAAATGCTCAACTACCACCAAACTAAACCAAATTCGTCAAAGCTATTGAAAAGTAATTTCAGAATATCTTTTCATAATATATCTAAAGAGTTCCTAAACTCAGTGGGAGCTTAGTGTTTGTTATTCAACAAACTAAGGCCCAAGTATAGATATATGTTTCATTGTGATTTATTCAAATGAGACACAAGGATATTGTTTCTACCACAAATTTTTGAGAACATAATGTTTGTTTGCTCGAAATAATGTCCTTTTGGAGATTCGTTTCCAAAATGACAAGTGGGAGAAAATAGACCTCGAAAGTTTTCGAGGCGAACAACAAACATAAATGGACATTCCGGAGGCTTTTCGAAGTGCTTCAGAAAACCCGAACTTATTCTTGAAGGACTTTAGAAGTGGCTTTAAAGAATAGACATCTCTTAGAAGACTTTACAAGTGCTTCAAGGAGAACAGAATATTCAAAGGACTTTCAAGTGGCTATTGATATTCTATTTGTTTGATGTTCTATACCCAAAGTAGGCATAGAGTTCAAGTCACTGGAACTATGATATTCTTCTATTGGATAGTGAAGAAACATGGAGTTCAGGTCACTAAAGCTATGCGATTCTTCTATTAGATAGTGAAGAAACCTACAACTTGCAGTCAAACTATTCCATTTAATCTTGGTTTAGTATTAAATGATGAGTCCCTTCAATTTGACGATATATTCAAGATAGACTGTCAGGACTAGTCCTGTGACTAAGAAATGTCTATCAAGTGAACTTGAATGTCAAAGGTTGAAAATGGCCCCTAGTCGGAGTTTTCTATAAAATTGGACGCATAGAAAACGTTAGACGATTAGAATGCAAGATGACTAGTAGTTCTGTTTCTTGAACTATGTGGACATGGCAATGTCATAATCATTTGCATAGATACTTACTTTGGGAAGACTAGTATCGGACAAGACCTATGAAACTTTACTGTAAGAGATGAAAGTCTGTCATAAGTAAATTTCATTAAAATTATTAGACACTAAATCCTAAATACCTGAGTGATTTGAGATTACTTGTTTGAGAACTGGTTGCTTTGACGTTGACCAACCGTCGCACCGTAAAAGGAGGCTATAAAGGCAACGCTCAGGTAATCACCTATCAAACGAAGTCTAATCTCAAGATCGCAAGATTGGGATTGTCCTCCCATAAATCGGGATGAGATGCTTAAAAGTTGTACAAGGCCACTCGGAGAGCTAGAAACTGTGAAATGCATGGCCGTGCTCGGATGAATCATAGGCTATGATTATCTGTTTATTTGATCAGTTGAACTCTGAAACCGAGAAACACCTCTGGACATAATAAGGATGACAACTCTTACCTTATGTTCAAGAGCAAGCATCGAGCGACAAAGGAATTAGGAAATGAACACTTGTCCCTAAGGACAAGTGGGAGACTGAAGGAAATAATGCCCTTGGTCCAAGTATGCATTCAATGATAAGTCTAATATATGCGGTTCAGTATTAATTAACAAGTTAATAATTTAGTGAGATCAAGTGAGCTGAATGCCTAGCTAGAGGCCGCTTCAGTTCAAAGTGGAATTAATGATATTAATCCACAACTTACTCTTGACTGAACCCGTAGGGTCACACAAATAGTACGTAAACGGATCAAGTATTTAATGGCATTAAATACTCCATCTATGGATATTCGGAATCGACGGATCTTGGTTTCAGTGGGAGCTGAGATCGTCACAGGCAAGAAATGAATACTCCGGAAATGATGATATTGCCGGAAACGGAAATATGGATCGTATCGGAAATATAAATATTATCCAAGTCGTAGATGTTGCCGGAAACGGAAACATGGTACGTATCGGAAAATATTATCGGAAATGGAAATATTGCCGAAATCGGAAATATTGCCGGAAACGGAAATATTGTCAGAATCGGAAATATTATCGGAATCGGAAAATAATTCCGGAAACGGAAATATTAAATATTTGTTCGAAACGGAAATTGATTCCGGAATCGAAAATATTAAATATTGTTCGTATCGGAAATGAATTCCGGAATCGGGAATTTAATCGGAAGCGTATCGTACGAATTAGCATCGGACGAGGCCCGCTAGACGAAGGCCCAGCACGAAGCCAGGCCATCGCCCAGCGAGCCAACACGCACCATCGCACGCCAAGCCTCGACCAAGCCCAGCGCAAGGCCAGGCCCAGCCAAGGCCAGGGGCGCGCGCGCTAGAGCACAACAGTGGGCCGAGCGTTGTGCGCCTAGCGTGGGCCGCAAGGCTTGCGCGGGTGTACGGTGCTCATGCAATGCTTGTGCGGGAATCCTAAACCAATCGGGATTCGAAATATGATTAAATCCTAAAACTATTAGATAATGATTATTTAATTAGAGCCCTAGTAGGATTATAATTAAATAAATTAGTATCCTAATAGGATTCCAAAACCTTTTCCATAACTCTATAAATAGGTGCCTAGGGTCACATATTTACATAGATTATTCAAGTATTCAAAGTGAGTTTTTGAGAGAAAAATTCAGTCACATACCTTGCCTAAAAGTGCCGAAATTATTAGTACCTTAAGGGCGATTCTAGTTGGTCAATCTTAAGGCGGATCCGGACGTGCTATGGACTATCTACGGAGGGACGACACTTGGAGTCCTAAAGACTTGTTCTTGTTCGGTTCGGGCGCAGCTAGGGAAGGCACGCAACAAAGAGTATGCATCTAAACTATGCTAAATGATTATGTGTAAATAATATGTATTCCTGGCTTAATGGTTGTTTCCGCATGATTTATGAATTGTCATATGTATCATAACCTAACAGGCTCCACGCGAGATTGTGCTCGCTGCGCGCGCGCCAGCGCTCGATGCACACGAGCCATCGCTCGCTGCATTCGCTCGCCATCGGAGAGCACCCACTTTCGTTGGTACTAGCTGGAGTCCTTTCGATCTGGTGTTTCGACCGGAGTTTCACTTGTCTCAGCGGCCTCGCGCTGACTTGGTGAGTCTTGTACTGTGCTTTGAATTTGTTTTTGTACTTGTATAGGTTTTGAGCTTATTCGTTCATTTGTAGGCTGATGGAGAGCCGTTTCGCACCTTCTGGTCCTTGGCAGAGCTTCAGAAGGCTTTTGCAGCCATCCGTGCTGACGAGGAGGCCATGGAGATCTGGTTGCAAACGGGCCTGGTTGACTTCTGGCGTGCCATGGGGGGTACCTCGAGGAGAACGGGGATCAAATCCCGGCTATGGGCTTTGTTAGAGCGGTGGTGGGATACCCCCAACACTTTTCATATGGCATGAGGGGAGATCACCATCACCCCTTTTGAGTTTGCCATGATTACGGGTCTTCCTTTTTCTGAGAGGAATGTGACCTTTGATTCGGAGTTGACGTGGTGCTCGGCCGCTGCCAGGGCCTTGCTCGGCCCTGTTGTTGACTTGTCAGAGGACGACTCCCATGCTTCCGTGACGGTGATTATGGATGATATCCGTGGTGTGGGTGTGTCTGCACAGCAGAGAGTTAGGCTATTCCTCTTAGCTTTGGTGAGTAGGGTAGTGGCCCCAAGCAGGAACAGTCGGGTGCACATTAGATTCCTGTTAGTTTTGCAGGACTTGAGGGCTGTTTCGAGCTACAACTGGGGTGGTTTGGCCTATAGCCACCTTTTTTACGAGATGAAGTGGGCCTCCCGGACTGCGCTGGAGAGCGAGCCGAGCATGGTTGCTCTGTGGAGTGTGCTGGAGGTATTGAAGACTCCTTGTATTTTGTGCCTTGTACTTGTATGTTTGTATTTGAACTTGACTGATGTTTTGCTTGATTTTGAAAGATTTGGATATATAAGCACTTTCTGACTTTGGCGCCGGATCGTACTGGAGATGCGGCTTACCCATATGCTGCCTCTTGGATAGGAGCGGTGCGCAGGAGGGTGCCTCTGGCGGCCTCCCGCAGAGCTTGGAGAGTTCTTCCTGCTGATGAGGTAATATTTTTGTACTGTTTTTCTCTTTTGTATTTGTATTTGTGCAGTTGCCTGAGTTGTCTGCTTTGCAGGTGGTGTGGCGTCCTTTTGCCAACGCGCCTGTACCTGCCTCGGTTGCTCGCGCCCATTTCTTGTCTGGACGGCGGGTTTTGCTCCCGGGGATGTATCGTCGGCCACATGTGGTATCTGGGGGAGCGAGTGTCCCTTCAACACAATTAGGGGAATAGGTTTGTCCCCAAGGACCCACCGGAGTCCAAGCTGGCGTCGGATGAAGATTCTGCCTGGCTCTATGTGAATGCTAGGGGCGATGCTGTTTGTCGCTTTTGGAGGGATTTTGTACAAAGGAAGGGTAGCTATGCATGACGACTTCCTGAGAAGGCTGGCTCCACCAGTACGATTCGTACTGCCGGTGAGCTTTTGAACTTTGTATCTTGTATTCTTGTATGATTGTATGATTGTATTCTTGTATGATTGGATGATTGTATGATTGTATGTAGGAGGAGGAGGTTGATCCTGAGGACATTCCCCATGCTGATAGGATCCTCCGCTATGAGAACTCGGGCGGGGAACAGGTGGAAGTGACCATTCTTGTAGCTTCTCCTCCACACCGGAGATCGTATGATGCTGTACCCGAGCATTATGCCGCTGTAAGTACTGTTGCATTTTCTTGAAACTGATTGTAATCTTGTATTTGGGAATTGATCTTGAATTTTGTATGCAGGCGCCTTGGGTGAGAGTGCGTCGCTGGATGCTCTTGATTGATTCCTGGAAGAGGTATTGTGCCAAGCTGACCCAGAAGCTTTCTGGCCGGGACAGAGAGGTGTATTTCTTGATTTTGAAATTTGTATTCTAGAAACTCGAACTTGGATGTTCATTCTTGAGATTTGTATTTTGTATAGGAGCGACGTCGAGATCACAGAGGATCCGTTGACAGGGAGTCCCAGGGAGAGACTTTCTCGAGGCAGGAGGGACCGAGCTTGGACCTAGGACAGGGGTCCGGTGCTGGTGTTCGTCAGAGGCATTCGGATGCTGATCGGGAAGCTGCCCCTTTTGTACATGCTGATCCTACCAGGCATCCGTTTGGGGGTGCAAGCAGTTCGAGGCCCTTTGTTTCTCCTCCCGGTTACTACTTCAGAGGGAGTGGTCCTCAGCCTTAGGGTGCAGATTCATGGGCTTACTATGCGGAGATGGAGAGGATGCGTTAGGCTCAGATGTTTGCGCCGTACCAGCTCATGGCAATGCCGCCGCCTTATCAATATCCTTCTCCTCAGCAGGGAGTTCATCTCTCTCCTGTCACTCTTCGTGTCTCGGAGCAAGATCCTAGTACCCCTGGGACAGAGCTGGATCGGGATCAGGAGCGCCTTAGGAGGCGAAACAGGGACAAGGAGCCTGTGGTGGACGTCACAGCTGATGATGACTCATACTGACCCTGCATGGTAGCGAGTTCCAGCTTGCCTGGGTTGATTTTGTATAGGCTGGATTGTATTTGTATGGATTGTGTGGAACTTGAATTTTGTATGGTTGTATGGCTTTGAACTTGAATTGGTTTAAAATTTTTGAAATTTTTGGCTTTTGTATGTTTGAAGTTTTTGAAATTGTATGCGTTGTGTGTGCCTTGAAATTTGTAGCTATATGCATGCATGATAATTTTGCAAAAAATTTGAAAATATTTGCCCATTATTTCGGGTGTATATACCCCATTTTTTCGGGTGTATATACCCACTATAAGCCCCCACTTTGACTGAGTTTTTTTGGTTAGGAAAAGCGCAAGTCAAAGTATATTCAACTTTTGCTATGCATATGCAGACTCGACTTAGGACGCCGATGTAGAACTAGAATGCTCGAATTTTGAATAATTGAAACCGAAATCTGCCCGAAGCGTTGATCCGGACTGCTTGAATATGCGCGACTTGCGGCTTTGGAATCTTGAATAATGGAGGTTTGTACTTTGCTGTCCGAAACACTAAAGAGTGTGTACTTGGAGTCATAAAAGGGGACGGTGGCCTCGTCCTTCGCTGCAGGCCCCTGCGCCTAGCGCAGGACATGGCGCCTGGCGCCAGTGTGCTGCCGTGCAAGCCGACTCTTGTATAAATAGGGAGTATTTCGGATCATTTCTTGCATCAATCCTTCCCTGCTATTGCTTGTATACTGCTTCCTCACGAAAAAGAAGAGAGAAAATGGTTGTGTCCTTTGAAAATGCCTTGAACTCGTGGCTTGGTTCGCTAGGCAAATTGGAGAAAAGGGAGCTTGATGGCATGCATCTTGGGGTGCTCGCCTCCTTCCGGTTTGTAAAGCTGGATGTGCACTTCATTCTTGCTACTTTGGAGGCTTGGGACCCGAATCATCATGTCTTCCGCTTTGGGAATAATGAGGTATGTCCCCTCCCTGAAGAGTTTAGCGCCATATTGGGGTGGCCCATTATGCCGGAGCTATGCATGCACTACAAGAAACTTACCTTTTCGTGGCGATTATTTAGTACCGAATGTATAATCGCTACTATAAATCCATATTATGTGTTAAATAATATAGACAATTACCGCACTTCATAATCGCTATATCAGCCTTTAATTAATCAATACGAAAAACAAATTACATATTATTCCTAAACGTACAGCCCATTTTTTCACAAATTGCGCTCAACTTTTCCTTCAAAATTTTTCGCCAAAAAACTTTCCGCTTAAAACTTTCACTTCTTTCTACTGCCTTCCGTCTTCTAAACTTAGGGTTTAGATCAGTTTTCTTTCATTCTCCATAGATACCAAAAGCTTGAACTCGAAACGCGATATTCTAGAGCGGATGTGATTAATTCGCGCAAATGTTAATCGGGTTTTCATTCTGGATTCTTAACCCGATTTCACGGAACTCAATTGCAGCTGTTTCATCACAAGTTCAAGGTAATTTTCCTCTTTATTATTTTAATTATTTTCGAAATTTGGTTAAGTTTTCCTAATTATTTATGAGATTTGGTTGAATTTCCCGATCCTTTTCAATTTTTGGTTGAATTTTCCTAATTATTTTTGATATTTGGATGATTAATTACCATTAATTCGGTTATCGTTGTTCCCTTTTCATCACTTCTCTCCTTCCCCAAATAGGTATTCAGAAAACACGAATTACCACCCTCTGTTGATTTCACGAAGCAGGTAATTTTACTCTTCTATATCCCAATTCTTTTCAAATTTTTTTGTTGAATTTTCTTAATTCTATTTGATATTTAGATGATATTACATATTAACTCAGTTTTGGTTGTTCATTTGTCATCCCATTTCTATTTCCCCAAATTGAGGTATTCAGTGCAAACAAATTCTTCGTAGTTCCAGGTAATTTTCAAATTTTATATTCTAATTCTTTTCGAATTTTGGTTGAATTTTCCTAATTCTTTTCGATATTTGGATAAATTTACCTTTTTCTATTTGAATTTCGGTTGATATTTCATGTTCTGGTTCATTTTGAATTTTTGTTAGAAATACTGTTATATTTCATCCTATGGTTCAGTTTTAATTTTGGTAAGAAATACTGATCTTTCATCCTTTGGGATGATCACTTTTTATCTACTTAAGATGATTTATAATTCCGCTTCAGCTTGTTTATGTATTCACTGGTAGATTCTCGTCCTTAGGTCCTACTTCGTATAGCCCTGTGTTTTTGGGCTTAATAAGTTAATAAAATTAGAATTTCATCTATCATTTGATTAGTCAAGGATTACTTACTCTTTGATATTGATGTCTAAGGTTGTAAGAATCAGAATTGTAACGTTTTGTGTTATGATACCATTTTTAGATTAATTAACCAAATTATTATAGTGTGTTGGTATTTTGCTGATATGCTATATGTTTTTTTTAAAGTTTTTGATATTTTCTAGTCTATTGTTGTTGTAGTTGCTGCCTTCTTGTGTAATGCCTTGATAGAGTTGTTGAGCTTCTGGTCTGTTGTTGTTGTTGTTGTTGTTGTTGAGATTTCTGGTCTGTTGTTGCTGTTGTTGGGTGTCCAGGTCTATTGTTTATATTTTTGTTCGAGTCTGCATACATTGAGCTGTTGGCTGGTTGTGAAAGTCAGCTAGCAACTCTCTTCATTTATGAAATTCAGCAGCTACTATCCAGCAGACCCAACCAGTTGGCTGGTGGTGTGCTTCTAATATTGGCTGGTGGTGTGATTCTCTAGATTAACTCAGTGCATAGAACTCTAAACGAACGTAATTAAGATAAATTTATTTTAAATCTAGAATTTAGTTAGAAAAAACAAGTTCACCTATAATTTGCGTAAAGAACGAAAAAGAAACCAAATTCAGTGCAACGAATTCAAATGAACCTCTTAAGCCGAACACACCTTAAATTAGCTAGAAAAACCTAGAATTATACAAAGTTCAAGCTGCTGGATCAGCCGCGGATCTGCCACCAGCTAGCTGTTGATGCTGCTGCTGTCAACTAGCTGTTGATGCTGCTGCTGTCAGCTAGCTGTTGATGCTGCTGCTGTCAGCTAGCTGTTGTTGCTGATGTTGTCATCTAGCTGCGGCTGCTGATGCTGTCAGCTAAGTATAAAGCCTATCATGCTAAGTCATAGATGCATTGTAATTTTCCTAGCTTGGTTTTAAAATTGGAAGAATTGTCTATAGTTATAATTACAAATTCACCTTATTCTGTTTTGCCACTTTTAGTTTCATAGCTAGTAGCATGTTTATAGATAATGTACTATTCTATGTACTGTAATCATATGGTGTTGATGCAAACCAACTTTAAAGTTTTTGTATAGTCATACAGTGCAGAGTTAGTTGTTCATTGTGCTTAAATACCCTGACCTATATTCTATATGAACCTAAACACGTTCATTAATTCAAGTTTGATTCTGCTCACACCATTTTCCGTTGGAGTGATTTTGTGTCTCTAAGGCTGTGGTTCAAGTTCTGACTTCTGTGTATCTCATTTTTGTTTAGCTACACCATCTCTTGGGTTTTTCTTCTTGATTGCCTATAAAATTATTCCAGATGTTTGATAGAAACTGAGCAGATGTTTAGTCAAGCCCTTTACAAGTTTTCACTATTTTGCATATTGCTACTACTACTTTTCATTAAACGCATAACTCATTGTCTGTAGTTAGCTCTCAAGCGACTTTCATATGCTTGTAGGATTGAGGTTAGATAAAAAAATGTCAGCAACCTTCATTTTGACTCCCAAGTCCCAAATCCTTCAGCAGAGGTTGCTTGTCACTGATGTTTGTGTGTTCTGTGTTATCAATGGTCACGAGGCTGACATATATTTTGTTGTTGTGGTGTCCTTATTCAGAATGTACTTTTGGTTAATTGAATATGAGAATTCAGAAAAACAAGTCTATTTTATATTCTTCTAGCTAAGTTGTCTTTGATTATCATTTCTTCATCCTCTGGTATATTGGTTTTACAAGTTTCACTGTGTTCACTCGATTTCTTAATATAATTTGAATTCTATTAAAGTTCGGAAACTATGGATCACTTGGTTTTGCCATGAACAAACTGTCGCCATATGATTCTAGTGGGAAATCCTTTTCTAGTCTGGCCTCAAGGGTACTCTAACATACACATGAATTTGTTAACTGGTTACATGAAAGCTAATTTATCAGTACTTGGTGGGTCTGTTAATGCAAAGTTATTGTTTGTTGTATAGGACCTGATGAAAGAAAAACTAGCTGAACTTCCTGGTGGATTGGAACAGTCTAAAGGACGAATTGTCAAATCTTATAGGATGATGACACTTCAACATGAGGGTCATGAAATGCAAAGCTTAGGTAGCAACGCACAAGGACGGTAAGAATTGTTTACTTCGTCTTAAATATTTGTTGTTGGTTGTTGATCTGTAACTGGAAAAAAATTCACGTGTAGTTGGTTGTCTCTATATATTTTGGCTAGTGATTCCATGCTAGTTTGCATTTTGATTTTGTATGCAGTTTTTTTAAGAAGATTCTTGTCAATGTTTAAACCTGTAATTTTGAATAATTCAAGGAATGTAGCACTTGTCTTTTCTTGACATCCTCAAACATTCGAAGAATCTGATAGTTGGAAGAGTGTCATATAAGGGAGGTGATTAGGTCATATTAAGAACTTATTGGCACTAGTGTAATCTAATAAAACACTTGATAATAAGATATCATAGATTGAGCATTCATACAGTACATACAAGGCATGGCAGAGAAATTCATGTGCAGTTGAACTTCGATATACCTTAAATTGGGTCCTTGGACTTGCAATATAGTCTTGATAACATCTAATAAAGTCGTCACATAAGCACTTAAACCTTCCAAATAATAGTTGTTTATAGTTAGAGCTGAAATTTCTGACAACTTCAATGAAACATTTACCAGACCAAAGAGAGACAATAACCAGAACCCATACCTCCAGCAACTCCTCCTAACACCAATCCCTCTAGAGTACTATTGATTTGTAATTTGCATTAGGTATCCACTTCTTCATCTCATAGTCTGTCAAATATTTCAGTGCTTTATAGAACATTACTTGTAAAGTGTAGCAAAGTGTAGCAAAAGTTAGCATTCTCACAGTACCATGTAAGTCTGGGTAAAAAGTACATGAAATCACGCCCGATCTCACTTAAACAATGCATAACAAATCTTTTTCTGTTAAGAACTTGTACACGGCTTAACTTGGGAAATATTAAGAATGAAGCATACATCACACATGCAAGCAACTTATAGATGGTTTCCTAACATGTGCATCTGATTCATCCAGGCTAAAGCTACACCAAACAAAACTGCTACTGCTATAGCTAGAGAATTAAACCAGCAAAAGGTACTCCCTTGCTAATGTAGACACAAGCTTATCACGAGGGCACAATGGCTTGGTTTCTTAGTGCTATAGCTGCTCACCTGTAGGAATGTTATTACATAATTAGGAAATCTTTTTATTTCAGATTACTACAAGTGATGTTTGCTGATGGGGTAAGAAAACAGAACACATATAGGAAGTCGTTTGCTGATGGGGTAATGATACGGAGAAACCTAAAGCGTTGACAACAAACAAAAAGAAGAATTATAGTAATGAAACTGACTGTATATGAAAGACTGTTGTCAACAGAACCTGAGCACAGAAGAACACATATAGGAAAACTATATAGAAACTTACTGTTTTGCCCCTGAAACACTGTTGCCTTTGCCTCTGAACACAGAAGAACACATATAAGAAGATTGTATATAAATTGATTGTTGTCAACTTGTCATAGTACCTCGATAGGCCAGCAGGTAATCCTCTCCCCTTCCCATTTAAAGTACTAAGTGAAATTTTACTAACCGAGCAGCCTTCTGAGTTGTAGAGTTTTAGTAAAGTTGTGGAGTACTTCTGAGTTATACTTAGAAGTTGAGATGCCCACAACATCAACATCCTTTTGGGGATTTGGGAAGGGGTGGGGGTGAGGGAACATAGTTTTCTACAGTAGGAATATAAGTGGCTTCTTGGAGGCTTAAGAGACCTGATTATTGTGGAGTTGAGGCCATGGGGCTTGGTGGGGAGAGGGTGATGCGAACAATCAGGACTGGGTTGTCAGGACTAACCAATATTTAATAAGTTGGAATTGTTAGATGTCAGGAGGGCGACTTATGAAGTTATTATGTTTGAAATTTTACAAGGCGAACAGCTGACACATTACTAAATTTAAAGTTAGTACAACGATCACTAAAATCAATTATGGGTATTCAATTTAGTAAGATTAATCCATTAGTTGGCAGCTTAACTAACTAGTCCTCTAACTGCAATCAAACAGTCCAAGCTTTTAAATTTTAATCATATAAACACCAAAAGCCAATGATCTGTTCTTGATAGCAGTACGTATAACACTTGAGTTTGAATTCAGAATTTCCTTTTTATCCTTTACTCAGAAAGATCATATAAGAATTTTCCCTACTAGTTAAAAAACACTCAACTTTTTTTTCCGATTCATCTTGGATGAATCTTTCTTGTGGTATATAAACACCATTCTTTTCTCTTGCTCCCCGAATATATGTTAAGAATGGCATAAAAAGAAAGTAAATAAGTTGGTAAAAGAACAGAATATGTTGCTTTTTTGCTCAAATTCACATAATTAGGTACATTTGGAAAACCTTGTTTCATGTATAAATCTTTGAGCAAAACTGTCTTGATCTGTTTTTTGTTTGCCTGGATGGTTAACAAACATTATAAGTTAACAAACTTCTAAAACTAGACATACAGAAATAAAAGAAAAAGAACAAAATGAATGAACCTCAGGTTTGTTTTTAATATTTTTAGCACGATAAGCATAATCAAGAGTGTTAAGGGTTTCTTCCAAACAATGAGTAGATGGTGAGATTGTTGCTATGATACAAGTCTTCATTTTCCCTCCGAGGGAGTCCCTCAGTAACCTTCTCAGCTTACTGTCCCTGGTTAAACCCAACAAAAAAACAATTCAAAAAAGGAATTGAGACACTCCGTCCTTGTCTGAGCTGAATGTTCCACTAGTCCGAACCTGTAAGGTATATGAGCTGACTGTTCCACTAGCGCGTTAATAACTCCTCGAAGGGTGAGTAAGCTCTTATTAATCTCCCCACCTTTCCTTGCACGCCCCTTCATTTTCACAACAATCAGCAGTCATTAACTCATTAGTTCACTAAGACTAAATTTAGGATCAACAAATAGCCAACAATAGTAAACAGAATGATAAATAATCTCAGATCCTGCTAGATCACAAGATTCAGCTTCCCACATTTTATGAGCTCCTCCTCTCCAATACTAATGTCCTTTACATGGACTGTTATGGTGAAGACAGAGTGAGACTGACTGCAAATGGAGAATTGGTTACCAGTTTATGTACTAAAAGTGTAACTAAATGCGAGGGAGGGGGAAGGGAGGAGATTCTGACCTGCTATGTTTTTTTTGTAATGTGTCAGATGATCGCCTTTTAGAAGCTCTTCTATAATGATGGAGATGAACACATTCTGGTAGTTTACACTCTGGTCGCTTCCAAATTCTTCTTTATGCCGAAGCTTTGGGGTTGTTAAGAGAGTTCACATCTCAGAATGTGTTTCTAGAGGTGGAGGGGTTTCATGTAGAGTGGTGGGTGGGATTTGATGTTATCTTCAATCACATCTTTGTTTTCACAAATAATCTCTTTTAGGGTGTGTATTGAGTAAGTCTGTTCTGATGAAAAAGACCAAGTTGGAAAAAATTTGCTGCTTTATTTCTACATGATTTTACTGTGCTCTGAAATGTATGCTCACTGCTATGAAGTTGTGCCGCCCGTGCAGCCTTCCACACTGCTATGAAGGTGTGCACACAGTATGGACCACCCAGGCCGCTCTTGTCCTCGTTTATATAGGCTATAATTTGCAGCTTTGCATAAATCAGTAAACAATGATGTAATTGCATCCCAATTTACGCTAATCGTTTGGCTTGCTATTTGTATGGTATGTTGCGGTGCATTAATTGTAGGGAAATATTTCCATACTAGTGATATTAATTATCGTTCATTCTTTGGACTTGCAGATAACTCTTTATTTGGCAAACAGTGAAGTTGGACTTATTTGGGGAAGCACATGACGTTATTGAGTTATATTATATTAGTTGTTTTGTTACTGCATTGTAGTAGTTAATTAGTTATTTTTCTTGTCACTGCAGATTATTAGATAACATTTCGTTAAGTTTTTAAGAGTATTAGAAAATTATATATCACCTATGTAATGACTTATGACTTACTCTGTATGAGTTATTTATTTATAATATTATTTTTATCTTATAATTATTTATGGTTTTAAATTTATACTCATGTATAATTATAATTGTGAATCTGCTTGATAGCGGCAACTTTTGACAAGCCATTGTAAAACTAAATCATAGTATGATCCATTTTGTAGTGATTATAATCGCTGCTATAGACTGTCAATTTGGATTGTTATTTAAGCAAATGTATCAATTCTGAAATTAATAGTATCACTTAAATTTGCAACAATAAGTAACCTATAGTAGTGATTATAATCGATACAATAGGTATCTAATAGCGTCTATTGCATTCGCTACTATAACTACCAATAGCATCGATTCTTTTGCCTCTAAAACTAATGTACTTGGTATGTGAAATTAGGAAATTATAGCGAATATAATCGCTACAATAATCGATACTATTATACATAGTATTTCGTATCGATTGTTTTGGTCTACCCCATTGAATGTACTAATCGCTACTAAAGGCTATGGCAACGGTGGCTACCGCCTTGAATAGCTAATTGACGGGGAATGTTTTCGTAGCGAATATATTCCCTACCTAAGGCCAAAATAATCACCACGAAAGCCCTTTTTTCTTGTAGTGATCCCCAGTGTTGAAGAACACATTTTCTTGGGCTTTGAAAGACATTTGGGCTTGAAGCCCCCACTTTTGGGTGCTGTTGTATATGGCAGAGGGGTGGATTTGTCCCTCCTTGTCACCTACTTTGCTGGGCTTGAGGTTCCCAAAGTTTTCCGCTTGAGGGCCTTGAGTTTTTGTATCTTTGCTCGTGATAAGGTATTTTTCCGGCGTTGAATAGAAAATCACCTCACCAAACAAAATTTATAAAATACCTAACTAACCAGCTATATGGACTATAGCGGCAAGTATAGGGTTCGTCCCATAGGAATGGATATGTTTGACTATTCAATCTATGCGTTCACAAGCTAGTTTGAATGGAAATTGAGTTTTTGAATTAAACTAATCAAAGCTAGAAAAGCAAACAAATAAAGAAATTCTAGAGGATTCGGGAATCGGCAATGGAAATCGAATCAAAGAAATAACAAGGTCAA
Organism: Spinacia oleracea; assembly: GCF_020520425.1. Classification (NCBI taxonomy): domain Eukaryota; kingdom Viridiplantae; phylum Streptophyta; class Magnoliopsida; order Caryophyllales; family Amaranthaceae; genus Spinacia; species Spinacia oleracea. The sequence goes on along the minus strand of NC_079491.1, from coordinate 70,932,788 downwards.
GACATTCATGAATATGCAACGACATAGCAAATAGGGGAATGAAACCAAATGACGTGCTCGCCACCTCTCAGATAGAGCACGCGAAGCAACCTAGCCTATGGAAGAGCTTTCGCCTAATCCTAAACTAGATAAGCTTGCATATAATAGGAACTATCATTCACTTGTACAAATTAGGCTCACAATGTCTTGCCAAACCTAATCATACATTCCAATCTAATAAAATCAAATAGAATTCGCGACTACTACTCAACTAGTCATGGAAATCCTATCACTAAATCACATTTAATCACTACATCAATCATGAATTTTCCCTAAAATTCCCCAAATTCAATGCCAAAGCTTCATCCCTAACCTCTAGACTAAACTACTCAATTAGCATGATTAACATCAACATTAAACTAATATTAATCCTAATCATGAAACTAATTGAACTAATGAAGCTAATTGAAACAATAAAATTCAAAAAATTCAAACCACCAAAATTGGGGAAAAACTAAGAGCATTCAAAATTTGAAACTAATTCTAGAATTCAAGCATGAAATCAAAGCATAAACGAAATTAATAAAGCAATTAAAGAATTAAAGAATAAATCAAAAAGAAAAAAAAAGAATTATACCTTGAAATGGTGAAATTGCATCAAACTTTGAAGCACAAATGAAGAACAAAACTCAAAGCAAAAAGAAAGAAATCTGAAAATTTGACGATTGAATTGAATTTAGAATCAAGAATTTGAGGCTAAGAATCCTTAATCCTAATCTCTAATCTAAGCCTAAACTAATTCTAGAGAGAGAATTCTAAGCTAAGCCTAAAATCTGAAAATTAGAAAATGAAAAACTAATTAAGCCTAATGAAAGATTGCTGCGATTTTCGTTTTTATAATAGCAGCCCCGCGTTCCAATTCGATCGCACACTGGGTGTTGTGTGGTCGCACAAATTCTGTGTGGTCGCACAAGATTATACATTCGATCGCACTGCAAAATCAAGACATTCTGATCTCTAAACTGCAGTTTGTTCGACCGTACAGGTTAGGCCATTCAATCGCACAGCAAGGATTCGAGCGCACAGAACAGATTCGATCGCACAGACTGCTGCGAGGTTGCTGCGCCCATAATTGCTATTCTGCTGCGCTATTGCTGCGTGTTCTGCTGGGTCTGTGGTGCGTGTTCTTGCTGCACTGCTTTGGTTGTGTAGAGCTGCTGCCAAGGCTCTCAAAGTGAGCACAAAGCTGCTGCAAAGAGCTTGGAAAAGGGCTGCAACAATGGCTGCAACAAAGCTGAATGTACAGCTACATTGCAAGATGTACTTGCTGTTTGTTGCTGTGTAGCGAGCTGCTGATGCTATCAAGAGGCTGCAAGGGAGCTCATTAGGGCACATGAGGCTACTGTAAAGAGCTCGAACCTGGCTGCAACGAAGCTGAGAGCACAGCTTACTGTGGGTGCCATGTTCAAGTGCAACGTGCTGTTCTGTTTGCGTGCTGATATGCAGTGGCAAAGCTTCCATGGTGCTCGTGTGTTGTGGCTAGGTTGTGGCTGCACGTATAGCCAGGGCTTGCTCCGTCGCTGCACAAAGAATATCCCATGGCAGCTTTTCCACTGCACGTATAGCCAGGGCTTGCTCCGTCGCTGCACAAAGAATATCGTCGCTGCACTCAATCAAACAACGAATAGCCAAGCCATTCAAATCGCCTTGCACACTTATTAAATCGCGTAGCATGTTTATTAATTCGTATCGTACTTTTGCAAATCGTAAAATCATTTTAGACATCGTCAAGCATAATGACACAATATTAAACACGTTAATGCTCGGAACGACCCTTGCGCAACGAGAATGCGCACAAAAGGCACGTTTTAAGCAAAAACGACAAAAATCTACGCAAGACGAGAAAATATTACGATTAATGCAAAAATGCGATAAACGAACTAAAAACGATAAAACTAAGCAAAAATAATAATAAAATGCTAATAAAATGAACTAAAATCCTAAGCTAAGAGCGACGTAAATGTCGCTCATTAGCTCGCTTCCTCTTTTCGAAGCAGGGGTTTGGCAATGGCGATGCCTCCCTAATAGAAATTGTAGAGCAGTTTGCTAATAGTCAGGACCCAATGCCGCTCGTGATTGGCGAAACATTGATGGGCCTTGATATGCTGAAGTCGGACCCCTCTTCTTTGCCGTCTGGAAGTCCGGTATTACTCCAAGTAAGGATCTGGAGTTTTCTTATATGTTGAATTTGTACTTGTATTTGAATTTTGAAATGCATTTCTTGTATACTCCCCGAGGTTTGGCTTATGGAGAGGCTCATGCTGGTGGCACCACCGGAGAACATAGAGAGCTATAATAGAAAAGGGTTCACTGTGCGGCCCATGACGTATGGCCGGCTTTCATTGGACGAGTGGCGAAGCGCACTCTCTGGGATTCAATCTTGTATAATGTGGGTAGTTCCTTGGTGGGGAATTGCTGCCATATGACATGCCCCTGATTCTACTGCTTTGAGGGTGCCAAGCCTCACAATGTTGGTCTTCTACTCGCCTGCTCGAGTGATGAGACAGTATGGCTTGAAACAGGAGATCCCTGAAGGAAATAATGCCCTTGGTCCAAGTATGCATTCAATGTTAAGTCTAATAAATGCGGTTCAGTATTAATTAACAAGTTAATAATTCAGTGAGATCAAGTGAGCTGAATGCCTAGCTAGAGGCCGCTTCAGTTCAGGTGGAATTAATGATATTAATCCACAGCTTACTCTTGACTGAACCCGTAGGGTCACACAAATAGTACATAAACGGATCAAGTATTTAATGGCATTAAATACTCCATCTATGGATATTCGGAATCGACGGATCTTGGTTTCAGTGGGAGCTGAGATCGTCACAGGCAAGAAAAGAATACTCCGGAAACGATGATATTGCCGGAAACGGAAATATGGATCGTATCGGAAATATAAATATTATCCAAGTCGTAGATGTTGCCGGAAACGGAAACATGGTACGTATCGGAAAATATTATCGGAAATAGAAATATTGCCGGAATCGGAAATATTGCCGGAAACGGAAATATTGTCTGAATCGGAAATATTATCAGAATCGGAAAATAATTCCGGAAACGGAAATATTAAATATTTGTTCGAAACGGAAATTAATTTCGGAATCGGAAATGTTAAATATTGTTCGTATCGGAAATGAATTCTGGAATCGGAAAATTAATCGGAAGCGCGTCGTACGAATTAGCATCGGACGAGCTTGCTAGACGAAGGCCCAGCACGAAGCCAGGCCCACGTCCAGCAAGGGAAACGCGCGCCACAACCCGCCAGCCCAAGGCTGCGCCAGGCCCACCGCAAGGCAAGCCCAGCGCGCGCCCAAGGCTGCGACAGTCGTGGGCTGCGTTGCTCGGGCTGTGCGCGCGCGCGCATGGCGCCCCTCGTGGGCTGCTGTGCGTGCGTGTGTGTTTGTGTTCACATACGAAACCTAAAACGTACAGGATTCATTTAATGATTAAATTCCTAATCCTAAAAGATAAATTAATTAAATAAGAGTTTCACTAGGATTCTAATTTAATTAATTCGTATCCTAGTAGGATTCCAATTCTCTTTCCATACCCCTATAAATATGTTGCCTGGGTTCACAATTTATAACGTGTTTTTCAAGTATTCAAAGTGAGTTTTTGAGAGAAAAATTCAGTCACATATCTTGCCTAAAACTGCCGAAAATTATTAGTACCTTAAGGGCGATTCTAGTTGGTCAATCTTAAGGCGGATCCGGACGTGCTGTGGACTATCTACGGAGGGACGACACTTGGAGTCCTAAAGACTTGTTCTTGTTCGGTTCGGACGTAGCTAGGGAAGGCACGCAACAAAGAGTATGCATCTAAACTATGCTATATGATTATGTGTAAATAATATGTATTCCTGGCTAAATGGTTTTTCCGCATGATTTATGAATTGTCATATGTATCATAACCTAACAGTGGTATCACGAGCCTCTTATTATTTTCATAATCTAAATTGCATGAACATGGTTAAATATTACAAATTTGCAAGAATTAAAAGGGGTGATTAATTTTCGTAATTGTTAATTAATTGCAAATTACGTTTATTTAATTATACGTACGCAGTTTTTCGGCAGTTTCTTCGTTACTCATCCAAATCGAGTGATTTTTGTGTCAATTCCGCATGTAAAAGGCATTCTAAAATTTTGACAAAAAATATATTTTTCGGCCGAACCCAGAATTCTCAAATTCGAAGCCTAACTATAACTTTTCGAAGGTTTTAGTTTTTCGAATGCAAAATTTCGTAAATTTAAGATGTTAAATTAAATATTTGAGATTCTTGTTGATAAATCTTGAATTTTTGATTGACCTACTGTATATGTTTAACAAGTTTGAATGCCTAGCCTTGTTAATTATGCAATCTAATTCGTAATTATGATTAATTTGTTGAAAATTAGAATAATTTAGAATTAATTTGATTTTCATAATTAATTATAATTTAATTAGATACCTATGATTAAAAACCACCATAAAAATTGTAAATTTATGATAAATTTTAAATTTTTATGACCTAGACTTGAATCCATGTTAATCGGAAATCAATTGAATAATAAATTTTCTATTTTTCGCCCTAAAATTATGAAATTAATATTATTTATTAATTTGTCATTAATTTTAAGTATAAATTTTTTAAATTTTATGCGATTCGTTCATATAACTTGCACGCACAAAGCAATGGACGCTACGTGTCACCCTTAAGGGGTGTTGTATAGTGCGGGCATGTGACGACGAGCAAGGGAGCTCGTCGCCCATGCGGCACGAATGCAATGAGCAAGGGCATGGTGCATGAGCACAAGGCAGCAGCCCTGCCTTGTGTCGTGGGCTATGAGCAATGGACGAATGGGCATGGGCGAAGGCAAGGCACGGCAGTCGCGTGTGGGCAGCAAGCGAGCTGCGCCACAACGCGCACTGCCTCGCGCAAGCGCGCGCAGCCTCGCGCGCAGCGAGCGCAAGCTCGCGTGCCACGAGTGCTGCGCCCAGCGTCGATGCCGCGCGCAGCGAGCGCTGGCTCGCACCAAGCGAGTGCTAGCGAGCGCGCACAGCATGCGCTAGCGAGTGCACAAAGCGAGCGCTGGCCCGCCTGCAGCGAGCGCTAGCGAGCGAACGCAGCGAGCGATGGCCCGCGTGCATCGAGCGCTGGCGCGCGCACAGCGAGCACATGCTCGCGTGCATCGAGCGCTGGCGCGCGCGCAGCGAGCACCAGCTCGCGCGATGGCTTTTGAAGGGTAGAAGCAGCAGCTATGCGACGCAGCGCATGGGCTGCGCGCACATGGCTAGCGATGGTTGTGTGCGTGTGGCCCATGGGCGTGCGATGCGTGAGGTGTTTGCGTTGCGATTAGATCGTTTTGAAATTTTAATTTGAAATTTTCAGTTTACGTAATTTTAATTAATTTTAAAATTAATAATTTAATTTATTTTCTTGGATTTTAATTTTGAGTATTGTAATTATAATAAATTTTATTTATTCTAATTATTTTACTAAAATTAAAATCATGAATTAATTTAAATACGACTGAAATTAAATTAAACTTTTTGGATTCAATGATAAATTTATATGAGCTTTAAATTTTAATTAAATTTGTATGTTTCCGGTTAGACTAGAAATACATTTTTATGTTTAAAATTAGTAAAGCATATGAATTTATTGGTTTGAGTGGGAGCCCTTTTTAGTCATAAACTCTTGATTAGGTCTACAAATCCTTAAGGTTAAAACAACTTGATTAGAATTAATAAGGACTGAATAATTGGTAGATTATTGGTGCCCTTGATTAAATGCTGCAAATGTTTACGTGATGCATAATGTGTTTTACTAACCAGCTATGTGGGCCATTCATGATAATGAATGGGTGAATGGTATATATTGTATATGTACTGTTTTGCAGGTTATAAAGTGACTAGTATGGCCCAAATAGGATAGAAAATATGGTCTGCGTACCATTAATTTGAATGTAATTGGTCTAAAGTACCAAAGTTGTTTTTCAATTCAAATATGGTCTGCGTCCCATCAAATAGTTGTAATTAGTTTTAATTATAGCTCATCCTATTTGAAGAAAATGGTGCCTCCCACGGAGATTTTCAAGACGGACTTTGAAGTTAAATCTTCAAGATGAAGTCGGGCCATACTAGATCACATTTATCTTATGCATGCTTTAAGTTATTTATTGCTTTAAATATGTCTTAATTATGCATGAGATTGTGGCTTGATTATGTTGCATGATTAAGGATTTTAGTTCACTTAAAATCTAACCAACATAGTAAGAGCCTTAAGTTCCAAACTTAAAAATTGAGTTAAAAGGTGCCATGCCAAAATATACACTTGCTTGGATATCCTTTACATCAATCTAGTAATAGTTTTCGCTCAGCGAGGTGTTACTTATTGGTCCTAAAGGGGCAAGGTACACAAATAATTGTGAGTACATGTTAGTTTTGGTGAAACTCAACGATATAAGTAAGGAGTCCTTTTATGTCGTGGCAAAAAAGATAGGTTTACCTAATAAGCTCTTAGACGTACCTATCAACCAAGAATAGTTTCTAGACTATTAGCAAAAGGCTTTTGCTTACCTAAGATGTTTTAGGATTAAGTCGACAAACTGTGCTTAGTTCTTCAATGATTTTAGGATCTTGGAATCATTTTATTCACACCTGCCGGAACACATAATTCGAATAAAATGCTAATGACTTGTTGAAATTGCATGATTACTTTAATTTTCAAGTTATTACTCATGATAAATGTTTAGACTTTGCATGCTTCAATGAATGTTTTAATTATTGTTTATAATTAAATATCTTGCACTGCAGTAAATCCTTTTAGAAAGGTAACATTAAATTTCCTCGATTGGTAGTGAATCCAAGAACGATTCACGGAAATGAGAGAAAGTGAGCAATTTAAAATGTACGTTTCTTATAGCGACTTTTATGGTTGTTTTCGAACATCGAAGTCGAATGGCAAACCAATTGGTGCTTGTGAATTCAAAATACACTGTAGTTTTGAGATCATAAAGCATTGAGTTTAATACGCTCAGCTTTACCAATGGTCAACAACCTAATATCTTTGTCCATTTAATTCTCGAATGAGTCTAGTCCCTAGACATTCGAATAGATCGATGCTTAGAGAACTTTAGAAGCTTCTGGTAAGATCATCTAGTTGAAACTTAATATTCAACATAAATTAAATGGTAAGAACCTTGTTGGGGTGACATTGGACATGTCTAACAAAGTATAAAAGTCAACACTAAAGAATTCAATTCTTAAGACTATAAGAAAGGGTACAAGAAATAGGAAACGAGGAACAAATGAAAGGAATTTACGATTCCGTTTCTACCTATAAGTTTATGTTTAAAGAGAAGTGACCTAGCAATCAAACTTCCTTGGTATCATATACCGCTTGAGGTTCTTACTTCGGTAATAACTCAAACAATGGAAGCTAGGATACACTAATGACCTACAAGTGGGAAATGAAGTGTGGCAATGCTACATTAGTTGTAGGGTCATCTAGTTTGTTTTAAGTCCTTTCAAAGGCTGGAACTTAATGGCTATTTTGTTCCATAATCAGCATACCTAAATTTCTGCTTCAAACACAGAAAGACTCACATTCAGAAGAACAAAAACAATGCTTGTTTGTTTGTTTATTTGAATGAAATGGTCAATTACAGGTTGAGTCAATATGCTTGATTAAAACAAACAACTCTTTAAAGAACTTTACTAGGTTCAAATCAAACCCTTGATTTGAGTTCCATTAATCTTTGGCATTGTTGCTTAGACCATATCAACAAGTTAACATTCATAAGATCTATTTTGATGGACTTTTTGAAAGTTGGTTGATTTCTAGATCAACTTAAGACAAGCTAGTCTTACTTGTTGAAAGTAACAAAGAATATGAACTATTGTTAGAACGCCTAGACGATAGAGTTCAAAGGTAAAGAAAGGTTTTATGACTTTATTATTTCACATGGATTTGAGTGAATATAAGTTTATTTACTCAAATGTGATATAAGTTGAATCTGTTTGGCTAATTCAAAGATTCAGAAGTATAAAATCCACTTGGCAAGAAATCATAAAGATCTAGGTTAGATCATGTTGATGATTACTTGAGACCAAATATGATCATCAATGATTGTGTGTTGTAATTTCACTCCATAAGATATGGCATATCTAAGTTGGAATGATCGAAGTCGATTAGTACTTGATTCGATCAATGATGGATCATAAAGACTTTTCCTTTAATTTCTAAAACAAAATGCTCAACTACCACCAAACTAAACCAAATTCGTCAAAGCTATTGAAAAGTAATTTCAGAATAACTTTTTATAAAATATATCTAGAGAGTTGCAAAACTCAGTGGGAGCTTAGTGTTTGTCATTCGACAAACTAAGGCTCAAGTATAGATATATGTTTCATTATGATTTATTCAAATGAGACACAAAGGTATTGTTTCTACCACGAATTTTTGAGAACATAATGTTTGTTTGCTCGAAATAATGTCCTTTTGGAGATTCGTTTCCAAAATGACAAGTGGGAGAAAATAGACCTCGAAAGTTTTCGAGGCGAACAACAAACATAAACGGACATTCCGGAGGCTTTTCGAAGTGCTTCAGAAAATCCGAACTTATTCTTTAAGGACTTTAGAAGTGGCTTTAAAGAATAGACATCTCTTAGAAGACTTTACAAGTGCTTCAAAGAGAATAGAATATTCAAAGGACTCTCAAAGTGCCTGTTGATATTCTATTGTTTGATGTTCTATACCCAAGTAGGCATAGAATTCAAGTCACTGAAACTATGAGATTCTTCTATTAGATAGTGAAGAAACATAGAGATCAGGTCAATGAAACTATGAGATTCTTCTATTAAATAGTGAAGAAACCTACAACTTGCAGTCAAACTATTATCATATAGATTAATGAGTTTGTGACTTGTAAGAAAGCTATGACGAAATATAGATTCCCTAAAATGGTTAGAGGCCATATATAGACTATATGTTTAATTGGTTAAAGGCCATAAAACATACTCAATGTTTTGATGACAAAATTGAAATTTTGTTGATTTGCAAGAATAGTTTCACACCTATTGGTTGCAAGTTTGTTTTAAGGATAAAAAACATCAAACATGGAATTGTGTTCACACACAAAGCTAGATTAGTTGCTAAAGGTTACAAGCAAATTCACGGCGTGGATTGTGTTGAAACCTCATGCATAATCGTAATGCTCAAGTCTATAATTCAAGCAATGATTGCATATTGGTACATATGACAATTGGATGACAAAACATCTTCCTCAGTCAAATGTTGGAAGAAACTATGTACATGGTATGTCATAGGATTTGTGGATCCAAATAAATGCTTAAAAGAGAAAGCTAGCTTATAAAACCTAAGTACAGATTTAAGCAAGCAATTGGGAATTGGAATTATATTTTAATGAAGCTAATAAGTATTTTAGTTTCATAAAATATACATGATTCTTATAGATATATAAGAAGTTTAGTGGGAGTACATAAAAACTTAATTGGTCCTATGTGTATCACACACATATCTCTCTATTGTGAAAAAACATTCAAATGCTAAATACTTAGATTTGAGATTATTCATCAATGATGGACCAAGGCGAAACTTAGTACATACTGGGTACTAAGGTCTATTTACAAAGATCTTATAATATTGTTTTGGATTAAGTAATGGCATTTACTAAATCAAACACGAAATACTCCATTGGAGATATTCGACCCATGTGAATAAATCTAAGTAAAAGATGTCTGAACTATGTATAAGCGTTTACTAAGTTAAACATCAAAGGATCTAAGTAAGATTCTTAACCTATATTATATGTCAAAGAATTAAGCTAGATTTAGTATCTACTGAAACTAGATGAGCTAAACTTACATGAATAGAATTCAATTGGGAATTATTCTGCAAAAGAATTTATCATGTATGATATAATATGAGGATCGCGAAAAACGTATCGTATGGCTTTAGGCATAACGAACATATACCAATCTCTATTGATCTAAGTGAAGATCAACTAGATTGAGATCAAGAAAAACTTATGGTACTTGAAAAGGTACATAGGAATAGTTCTTGATTCAAGGAAATAAAGATATGCTAAATATTGATGCTACACGTATAAACACTGGCAAAGGATCAAGCAAGACCCTTTGGAGTTAACCATTGATAAGGACGAGCTATAGAGCATCGTGTTTTAAAATGGCAACATGGATTGGAGACCATGAGTTGTTGCGTGGGAAATTAAATATTAATTTCTATGTTCTAAGATACAGCTGGAAAGTCTTCCACATATCCGTGAACTGCTTGGATAAGTAAATCCAAACAAAGCATCACTAGCAACCTAAACAGTTGAAGTAAAAGTACTTATTGCCTGAGAAGCAATAAAACAGAGTTGTTTATATTAATGAGTTCTTCATTGAACTTGGGTGGATCACATGTCTGCTAACTTGATGGCTCTTCATTGCAAAATGCGTAGAACCACTATTTAAGTAAGAAAGACTAGATCACAAAATAAACATACTCAAAAGATCTTATCATCATATCTCGAAGAGCATTCGATGAAAAGGATGTTAAGATTGGCAAAGCATGATAACTAAACCTATGCAACAAGTGAGAAGCAACACTCACATTGTAGCACTGGAAATCAAGCATAGCATTGAATTCCATGAAATGTTTTAAAGATGGGTTAGAGGCCCATGGTTGTAAAACGTTGGGGTTGAACATTTATCATATATGAATTGTATTTTTCATATTCCATTTAACCTTGGTTTAGTATTAAATGATGAGTCCCTTCAATTTGACAATATATTCAAGATAGACTGTCAGGACCAGTCCTGTGACTAAGAAATGTCTATCAAGTGAACTTGAATGTCAAAAGTTGAAAATGGTCCCTGGTCGGAGTTTTCTATAAAATTGGACGCATAGAAAACGTTAGACGACTAGAATGCAAGATGACTAGTAGTTCTGTTTCTTGAACTATGTGGACATGGCAATGTCATAATCATTTGCATAGATACTTACTTTGGGAAGACTAGTATCGGACAAGACCTATGAAACTTTACTGTAAGAGATGAAAATCTGTCATAAGTAAATTTCATTAAAATTATTAGACACTAAATCCTTAATACCTGAGTGATTTGAGATTACTTGTTTGAGAACTGGTTGCTTTGACGTTGACCAACCGTCGCACCGTAAAAGGAGGCTATAAAGGCAACGCTCAGGTAATCACCTATCAAACGAAGTCTAATCTCAAGATCGCAAGATTGGGATTGTCCTCCCATAAATCGGGATGAGATGCTTAAAAGTTATACAAGGCCACTCGGAGAGCTAGAACTGTGAAATGCATGGCCGTGCTCGGATGAATCATAGGCTATGATTATCTGTTTATTTGATCAGTTGAACTCTGAAACCGAGGAACACCTCTGGACATAATAAGGATGACAACTCTTATCTTATGTTCAAGAGCAAGCATCGAGCGACAAAGGAATTAGGAAATGCACACTTGTCCCTAAGGACAAGTGGGAGACTGAAGGAAATAATGCCCTTGGTCCAAGTATGCATTCAATGTTAAGTCTAATAAATGCGGTTCAGTATTAATTAACAAGTTAATAATTCAGTGAGATCAAGTGAGCTGAATGCCTAGCTAGAGGCCGCTTCAGTTCAGGTGGAATTAATGATATTAATCCACAGCTTACTCTTGACTGAACCCGTAGGGTCACACAAATAGTACGTAAACGGATCAAGTATTTAATGGCATTAAATACTCCATCTATGGATATTCGGAATCGACGGATCTTGGTTTCAGTGGGAGCTGAGATCGTCACAGGCAAGAAAAGAATACTCCGGAAACGATGATATTGCCGGAAACGGAAATATGGATCGTATCGGAAATATAAATATTATCCAAGTCGTAGATGTTGCCGGAAACGGAAACATGGTACGTATCGGAAAATATTATCGGAAATAGAAATATTGCCGGAATCGGAAATATTGCCGGAAACGGAAATATTGTCTGAATCGAAAATATTATCAGAATCGGAAAATAATTCCGGAAACGGAAATATTAAATATTTGTTCGAAACGGAAATTAATTCCGGAATCGGAAATGTTAAATATTGTTCGTATCGGAAATGAATTCCGGAATCGGAAAATTAATCGGAAGCGCGTCGTACGAATTAGCATCGGACGAGCTTGCTAGACGAAGGCCCAGCACGAAGCCAGGCCCACGTCCAGCAAGGGAAACGCGCGCCATAACCCGCCAGCCCAAGGCTGCGCCAGGCCCACCGCAAGGCAGGCCCAGCGCGCGCCCAAGGCTGCGGCAGTCGTGGGCTGCGTTGCTCGGGCTGTGTGCGCGCGCGCATGGCGCCCCTCGTGGGCTGCTGTGCGTGCGTGTTTGTTTGTGTTCACATACGAAACCTAAAACGTACAGGATTCGTTTAATGATTAAATTCCTAATCCTAAAAGATAAATTAATTAAATAAGAGTTTCACTAGGATTCTAATTTAATTAATTCGTATCCTAGTAGGATTCCAATTCTCTTTCCATACCCCTATAAATATGTGGCCTGGGTTCACAATTTATAACGTGTTTTTCAAGTATTCAAAGTGAGTTTTTGAGAGAAAAATTCAGTCACATAACTTGCCTAAAAGTGCCGAAAATTATTAGTACCTTAAGGGCGATTCTAGTTGGTCAATCTTAAGGCGGATCCGGACGTGCTGTGGACTATCTACCGAGGGACGACACTTGGAGTCCTAAAGACTTGTTCTTGTTCGGTTCGGACGCAGCTAGGGAAGGCACGCAACAAAGAGTATGCATCTAAACTATGCTATATGATTATGTGTAAATAATATGTATTCCTGGCTAAATGGTTTTTCCGCATGATTTATGAATTGTCATATGTATCATAACCTAACAATCCCGGACTGCGCTGAAGAGAACCCGAAACCTGTTGCGCTGAATGCCAATCGACTTGAAGTTTGGAGGCGGTATTGGGTCGCCAAACCATTCTTGAGTATCCAGTTCCAACTTGAGTCAGTTACTCTGTCTGCGGGGTACATTGTATGGATGAGAGGCCTAAGCAGAGGGACATTTCTCTCTCCGGACCAGCTAGAGTCCGAGGTTCTAGAGCTAGATGTCCTGCATCAACTGACTACGAGGAAGGTGACGGGAGTGTGGCCCATCCGGTGCTTGACCGTTCGGAGTCCAAAGGAGGTTCGTCGTCCTCCCGTCTTGGAAGGCTAGCAAGTTCCTTCTCCCGCCGCTTGGGAAAGGGGGAGATTGAGGATTGATTGCGAGAGGAGTCAGGGGATAGTACTCAAGGTGCCAAGACTCGAGAGCATAGTCGCCCGACCCTAGATCTTTGTAGGCTAAATGTGTTTGAAATTGTATTGGAAAGAATTATGTTTAGAATGTGTTTGGAAGACGTGTTTAGAACATGTGTTTAGGAAGTGAAAAGGATTTGAACTTTTCTTCACTTGATCCTGACTTTGTAATTGAATTAGCTTTGAAGGCCTTAGAGCCAAATAAGGAGTTTGTGTTAAATTTCGCTTGAACATGCTTTGCTTTGAATTGGCACATTTGGAATAAAGACAACAATAATTGAATTATGAAATTCGATTTGATTTTTAGGATGCCCTTAATTGAGGAAATTTTGAATTTTTTTGTATTAAAGTGGCCGGGCCTCGAAATGAGGTTGCCTACGTGTCCCGTTAGGGAATCAGGCCGGACGTAGTTCTGACTACCTTACAGGACTTTGAATTGGATTCTTGAATTTGAACATGGAACTTAGACATAGAACTTCTTGAGTTGATCGAGGTTGGTCAGAGATCTGAATTTTGTTCCATCGATGTCTGTTAGTTTGACTGCTCCCCTGGACAGGATTTTGTTGACAATGTATGGGCCTGCCCAGTTGGGTTTGAATTTTCCCCTTGGGTCCATGGTTCTTTTGCGAAGGGCTTTCAGGACAAGCTCGTCTTCGTTGATGTTTCGGGTTCTGACCCTTTTGTTGAAATGTCTGGCCACTCGGCGCTGATAGACTTATACATGGTGAGCGGCTTGAAGCCGACGCTCATCGAGAATGACTAGCTCGTCATATATTTTGCTTGTACCCATGCAGCTTCTGGGATTTTGCTTTCGAGGACTATCCTTAGAGAAGGTATCTCCAGCTAGATAGGTTGTACTGCCTTCATTCCATAAACCAATGAAAATGGGGTTGCACCAGTTGAAGTGCGAATTGAAGTTCGATACCCCCACAATGCGAAATGCAGCTTCTGGGGCCAGTCCTTGTAATTGGTAGTCATTTTCATGATGATGGTCTTGACATTCTTGTTGGCTGCTTCGACTGCCCCATTGGTTTGTGGGCGATAAGGCGAAGAGCGATGATGTTGAATCTTGTACTCAGTGAATAGATCTTCACACTCTCCTTGAAAATGGGTTCCCTGGTCACTGATGAACTCGTGAGGAACGCCGTATCTGCATATGATGTTTTCTTGTATGAACTGGGCCACTTGCTTGTAACCCAACACTTTGAATGATCTGGCCTCGACCCATTTGGTGAAGTAGTCGATAGCAACCAGGATGAACTCATGACCCCCGGTGCCTGTTGGAGTGACTTTGCCAATGACGTCGATACCCCAGGCTGAGAATGGCCACGGTGATGATTCAGAGTATAGTAATGATGAAGGAATGTGCTTCAGATTCGCACACTTTTGGCAGGTAGGACATTTCTTGACAAAGAAGTAGCAATCCCGTTCGAGGGTAGTCCAATAGTATCGAGCCCTGATGATCTTGAGGGCTAGCATCTTCCCGTTCATGTGGGTGCCGCAGACTCCAGCATGTATGTTGTTCATGACTCTTTGAGCTTCGTGCTTGTCAACACATCGGAGGTTAGGACCGCCAAGGGACCTTTTGTATAGAATCCCACCTTCTATGAAGAAGTTGGCTGATTGTAGTCGTAGAGCCCTTTGATTCTTGCTCGAAAAGTACGGGGGATACTCTGAATTTTGTAGATACCTTTGAATGTCCGTAAACCAAGGTTCATATCCGTCTTGCTCGACATCGTCAATAGCATGGACATATGCTGCTTCTTGACGTGTTTCAATTGTAAGTGGCATTTCGGCCATGCCATTTGGAATGTTGATCATTGAGGCCAGCTTTGCCAGTGCATCGGCGAATTGGTTTTCCTCTCTCGGGAGGTATGTATAGCGAAGCTCTTCTATTTGCTCAGACAGCTGCTCAAGGTAGGACTAGTATGGAGCCAAGCTCTCGCTCCTTACTTTTCATTTGCCGGAAATTTGATTGATGATTAGGGAAGAATCCCCGTATACTCGAAGTTTCTGGACACCCAATGCTAAGGCGGCTTCCAGGCCCATAATGCATGCTTCATATTCTGCCGCATTGTTTGTGACGTTGAGTTGCAGTTTTGCTGATATAGGAATGTGAGTGCCGTTTGGGGCTACTAGAATTGCTCCAACCCCACACCCGTTCTGATTTGAAGCACTGTCAAAATGCATTGACCAACTGTCATTACTGGTTATTAAGATTTGCTCGTCGGGTAAGTCATAATCCTCCTCTTCTGCCTCGACGGGGCAGTCGGCTAGGAAGTCTGAGACTGCTGAACCCTTGATAGACTTATGCGAGATGTATTTGAGATCGAATTCTGCTAACATGACCAACCACCTGGACAACCGTCCGTTGAGAGTTGGTTTTTCGAATAGATATTTGAGAGGATCCGCTTTGCTGACCACATGTACTGTATGGGAGAGCATGTAGTGCCATAGTTTCTTTGTGGCCCAAACCAAGGCGATGCTGAGTTTCTCGAGCTGAGTGTATTTGGTCTCGTACTCGATCAGCTTTTTGCTTATGTAGTATACGGCATTCTCCTTGCCTTCAACTTCCTGGTCGAGCATAGCCCCTACTGCTGAATTTTTGGTTGTGAGGTAGAGCCTGAGGGGAATCCTTCGCATGGCTGGCTTTATTACTGGTGGGTTGGAAAGGTAATCTTTGATAGTGTCAAATGCATGCTGACAGTCGTCATCCCACACTTTGGGCTCGCTTTTTCGGAGCTTTCGAAATACCGGTTCACTGATCATTGTGAGTCTTGAAATGAACCTATTGATATATTGTAGTCTGCCCAGAAAACCCTGAATTTCCTTTTCATTCGTTGGTGGTTGCATCTCAAGAATTGCTTTGATTTTCGAAGGATCAACCTCTATGCCCCGAGAGCTGATAACATATCGGAGTAACTTGTCTGACGTTACCCCGAATGCACACTTTTGAGGATTGAGCCTCATGTTGTATTGCCTGAGCCCGTTGAAAAACTTTCGAAGTACTGAGGTATGCTCGTGCCGCTCTTTGGATTTGACAATCATGTCGTCGACATATACCTAAATTTCCCTGTGAATCATATCGCTCATGATGGCTGCAGCTGTTCTTTGATAGGTTGCTCCTGCGTTCTTCAGTCCGAACGGCATAACTGTGTAGCAATATGTACCCCATTGAGTGTGAAGGTTGTCTTCTCCATGTCCTCCTCTGCCATGGGAATCTAATTGTAGCCTGCATACCCGTCCATAAAAGAGAGTAAGGTATGATTTGTGGTGTTGTCGACCAGGATGTCGATGTGGGGTAATGGAAAACCGTCTTTAGGTCTGGCCCTGTTAAGATCTCTGTAGTCCACACACATTCGTACTTTGCCATCTTTCTTTGGAACTGGGACGACATTTGCGATCCATTCTGGATACTTTGCTTCTCGAATAAACCCGACCTCTAGCTGCTTGGAGACCTCTTCTTGAATTTTGAGGGGAACGTCCGG
Organism: Spinacia oleracea; assembly: GCF_020520425.1. Classification (NCBI taxonomy): domain Eukaryota; kingdom Viridiplantae; phylum Streptophyta; class Magnoliopsida; order Caryophyllales; family Amaranthaceae; genus Spinacia; species Spinacia oleracea. The sequence goes on along the minus strand of NC_079491.1, from coordinate 70,915,947 downwards.
TTTCATGCGACGAAGTTTCTGCTTGATGGGCTTTGAACCTGGAATAAGGGGAATTGTATGCTGACCGGTGCTTGGATCAACCCCTGGCATATCATTATAGGACCATGCGAAGACGTCTACGTACTCTGAAAGTAGCTTGATAAGATCATCCTGCTCTACTTGAGATAGAGTTAAACCAATCCGAACTAGCTTTGAATCACTGTTTTTAGAAAGGTTGATTTTTTCTGTTTCCTCAATTATGGGCGTCCTGTTTTCATGATTTTCGATAGCTTTTAGAATTTCAAAGTCAGTTTCTTGTGAAGCAAAGTTGTTTGGATTAGGATTGTGTTTTGAATTAGAACTCGAAGAGTAAGTAGAAATTGAAGTGTTATTGAAATCAGCAATCATTACATCGACTGTTTTGACTTGAAGCTCGGCCTTTAGAGGCTCTTGATTGATGCAAGACTCTATTTCTAGACTCTTAGACTCATTGCTAGGCTCAGATCCAGACTCATCCTCCGACTCGGACTCGCTCATCATAGATCCTTCGCCCACAGTAATCTTGAACATTTTGCCATTTGGAGCAGATATCTTGAGAGACTTTCTCCTGCCATTGACCATCTTCACTTGGAGTAATTAGCTTAGATGGGTCGAAATCTTCGATTTGAGTGATCATTTGAACCATGGTGTCTTCGGAAATGGTTGGGGTTATTTCCTGGCCAAACAATAGACCGAAAGCTGATGAATCAAGGCATTCAGGGGTAGCCTTGTCTTGTATTGGAGGAGCATCCTCTAGAAAATGACAGTCTTGAAAGATGTCGAATCCGGGGTAAAGGATCCCCTCTGAAGAGTCATAGAAAGGCTCTGGAAAGTCGAAGTATAGGTCATCCTCTCCTTCTTTCACGAATTGCCCATTGAGTGTAAGTTGATGAGGAGGTATTTTGAATTGATCATTGCCAGCTCGACGGGCCTTTAGCTTAGCCATCCCCTTCTTTTCTACCCTCTCTCTTATTCAATTGATAGCCCCGGTGCTCATAACGCGCTACGGAACCTCAAGCGTGCCGGGGGAACAGTGTGCTGCTTGTACTTCCAATGTTCATTGACAATTGCGAAAGAAAACCCTTATTCGGATTCGAACCGATAACTGGAAAAAAAATGGCTCCGTCTTCCGCCTCTGGATCATCCAGCTCGTCCACGTTTTGCTGCTTGTCATCGAACTTAGTTGGCTTGTATCCCAGACCGCAACAGTTAGTCTGTCCTTGGGCCTTGAAAGGAGATTCGGTAGGCGGTGGCAGAGTAGTGCCCAAGAAGCGCCCACGCTTGATCATCATGCGATTTGCCATGGGATTCATTTTGGACTCTATGGCTCCAACTTCAACACTGAATCCCCAAAGGTCTTCATCATCGTCATCATGTTCGATTAATATCAGGGCTTTGTCGGCTATCTTGGTCCTCGGATGGGACGCATGTAGGGTAATGACATTTCCTTGGACCTCCATTCGGACTTTCTAATGGAGTGAGGATGGCACTTCTTTGAGGTCATGGATCCAAGGTCTACCCAAAAGGAGATTAAAACTTTCTTTGATGTTGAGCACTTGAAAGCTTACTTTGCGCTCGATCGGTCCTGTGCAGAGTAGTAGAGTGAGAGTTCCCATTGTTTCCCGGCGAGTGTTGTCATAGCACTAGTAGAAAAAACCCCTGTTGCAGCCCCCTTGTTGCAGCGTACATGTATAAATACGCTTCAACAACCAGTCGGTCAACGCGGGTCAAACCCTTTAAAGGGTTATCGCAGCGTACATTTTAGTTGTTCGCAGCAAATGTGTTTGTTGCAGCGTACAAAATAAAAGCCCGCAGCAACAACCCGACTTTATTGCAGCGTACATGTTATTGCCCGCTGCAACAAGTCCGCGTTTCAAAATTTTTTACTTTCCTAGGTTGCAACAAACCGCGCTGAAACGAGCGGGCTCAAACGTACGTTGTTCCTTCTCTGCTAGCTCCAAGCTTTTTCCCTTAAACAAATATCCAAGCAAGCCGTCGAACTCAGCCGTCGAACTCAGCCCTGCGTCGCCGTCGAACCCAAGCGTTGCTCAGCGCTGCGTCGCTGTCTTCGCCGGTGTGTGGTGTTCTCGCCTCATCTCCCCCATCCCGTTCAATTCTCGCGCGGCCTGTCACTGAAAGATATATTCTTGGTCGGCCGGGGGTTCAGCATCTCCCCGTCGCGTCGTGGTTCCGGTGGTTGCTCGGCGTCGTGGTTCCGGTGGTTTCGGTATGGTGTGTTCAATTTTTATTTTCGTTTTTTATTTTCGTTTTCAGATTAGGGTTCAATTTTAGTTTTTGATTTTCGTTTTGATTATTGTTTTTGATTTTCGTTTTGATTTTCGTTTTGATTTTCGTTTTTTATTTTCGTTTTGATTTTCGTTTTGATTTTCGTTTTTATTTTGATTTTTTTGGCAAAGGACTAAAAATGGCGACAGAGGAGAAGTTAAAGAAGAGTGAAGAACAAACCCAACTCTTGGAAACGGTCTCCGCCACCGTCTCCGCCGTTTCCACGGCCAAATATGTCGATGATGTCATTTTAGCTCTTCATTCCGTCGCTCTCCTCATTTTCCCTATCGACACTTCCTCTCTTTCAGGTGGGGTACAAAAACAACTCCATTTTTTCGTTTAATTAAATTTAATATCTCCATTTTTTTTGCAATTTTTCTTCTCAAGTTCATTACTTTTGAAGCACCCATTATTCAAAAATGTTGAAAGAAATCGTAATTTTGAACTATATTAATCTGGAAAACTCAAGAATTTGCCTGTTTAATTATTCTGGGGGAATCCTAATTCTTAAATTTCTGGGGTGTTAGCTTAATTTTGGGAATTGATTTAAGCATTGAATTAAAGAAGAAAACATGGGGTTTTGCTAATAATCTTGTATTTGTGTGCTCATTGATTTTGCAGGAGTAATCTCAGAGAAATACAGTGATCAGGTAACTAATTTTATTGTTATCTGACTTATAATAAGTTATCAATGTTCTTTCTTTGTCGCCTAGGAAACCCTTATTGGAACTATTAGCCTGAATGCGAACTAATTTTTACTGAAACTTGTAATTTTAGGCGAAGAGAACAAAGCCCATATATTGTTCAAGAATTCATGAATCTATGTTGTTTAATGCTCACTAGATGAATGCTAGTAAATGAGTGTATATTGTACAAATTGTTGCAATTCTTTCTAATTTACCTTCTCTCGACGATATACCCTTGCCTTTAAGAAAGTAGCATCTGTAGACTATTAACCCAACTCACAGGAGGGGGTGGGGGTGTTCGTGTGTCTTTCGGGGTTACAGTTGTAGAATTCTAGCTTTCGTTGATGTATAATAATGTCCTTGGAATTGACATTTCAGCTCAATCAAGCAGAAGCAACCTATACGAGTGAGAGGAGGAATCAAGTGTGGGAAGTCTTCTATAAAGGAGTCTCATTTCCTACATTATCAAGATTTTTGATCTATGGTGACTTTCCTTTCATTTCTTCTGTTTTAAATCTAATTCAGTGATGTTGCTATGTTCAGTGTTCTTTTGTTACATTTTTATGATAAAATGAAGTCCGGTTGCTACTTGCTAGAAGTAAAATGTGGAATCATAAGTTCATAACCTACTAAGATCATTTTGTTGAGCGAATGGATGCATGAGGGGAATGCCTTTCCGTAAGAAAAAAGCTTATGCTCCCATCATTTTGTTAATGGTTCTTGCTTACACTGTTCTGTAAAATTAAAACTTACATAGGTACATACAATTTTCCATGCTAATCCAAATGCCTTACATTTTCTTTTCAAAAGTTAATAACTAGTGCAATTTCCTTAATCTATTAGCGTGTAAAGAATAGGTCAGAAGAGGAGGCAAATGGTTTGCACATGAATACAGTTGTTAAGTGGTATTTATGAAGGATGGTTTAATATATAAGTGAGAGAGAGGTTATGTCAAAGATTGTGGCCATTGATACCAAAGAAGTAAAATGTGACATGGGAATATACGAGAGGCTGGATTTGCAGTCTAGTTGGGGTTGTTTTCCATTTGTGTGAATAAAGGATTTGCCACTTGTGACTACTAGTTGTAATTGTTTTCAAATTAAGCTGCTTGAGTGAGATTGTTGGTTGAAACAATTATCTGCAGCTAAAATTTTTCAAATAATAATTACAATTCTTCTTCTTTTGATTATTTGCAGATGTTGCTTCCAATTGGCTACCTTGCTTCCCTTTGACTGCAAGGAAGCTTGTTTATGATGTATTTTTCATAGAGGGTCTCGTTCTTGAGGTTGTCCAAGCCTTGATTCCTTCTCTAGGCCACAATGTCAGTGTAGTAAGATCAAATGCTGAAAGGTTGTCATTAAGTTGATGATGCACTTGTTGATTTTCAAATTTGTTCTTGCTAAGGATGATCCCGCGTATAATTCTGTCATGTTCTTACTGAAAGTTTGATGGCAATTTGTCCACATGATGCAATCATGAATTTATCTAATACTAGCATTTTGTTTCTCTCCAATTATTGACAGATTAGTTGAACTCTGCTTGTTAGAAAATGAAGGCGTTCTTCTGCTGGCTAGGGAACTTGGTGCTTACCATGAATCTAAAGACAGCTCTAATTCTTTAGTCAAGCTGACAGTGTTAGAGTGGCACAGCTTGTTGCGTCTGTCCCTGACAAAGCACGACTAGGAGCTCCTAAATCTCTTTCATCTCAGTATCCTTTTCATATTCAACTAAATGTACATGCTTAATATTTATAAATTGTCGACTTGGTTAAAATCAGTTATCTCAGTCTTTTTGTCGTAGGAATTTCATCAACTCCTAAATCTCTTTCATCTCAGTATCCTTTTATACTATACTAAATATGCATGGTTAATATTTATGAAGGATTGTTCACTTGGTTAGAATCTGCTTCTTTCAGTCTCTGTGTCATGGAAACATATCTGCTGAGTATTTCCTTGTATCCAGATCTTAAGTTGGGCAACTATGGTCTTTGTTTATTCTTGACTAAGGTTCTTAGTTTGTTTTTCAAGAGCATCACTATTCAGCTTCTGGATGGAGCAGAAGAAAAAAGCTGGGAGTTATATGATAAAGAAGTTTTATTTCATGGCACTGATGTGGATGGTACCTTCCAGTTTGTTGCAGAAATGTTTGCTCGCATTTGTCGACGTGGATCGACCGGTAAGACAGAATTTTTCTCACAGAAACGTTTCATTACTCAACTTCTTTGTGTTTTCATTTGGGGTCAAATATAGTAATAAGCTTTGGTTGGAAAACATCAATGTTGCGTTTGCCTTTGGCTACTGTTAAACTTGGAATTTTTAGCTCTTTAACAATGGATTTTACTGTTTCTTGTGAAACCAATTGCTGAAACTTCTGAGCATAACTGTAGATTTCTTAGATTCATAAGTTTGATACATCTGTATTTTATTTTATGGAATGCTTATGATTCCAGTCCTAGTGAATTATGGAGAATCTTTCATATATATCACCATCAAGCTAGGTTGACCAAGGCCATACACCATGATCTTTGAGAGAATGCTGGTTGAACGGTTACTTTGGGGATACGTAATATCTGTCCCATAGTAGGGAATAGGGATTGTTTGTTTGAGATACAGAGAAACTAAATGAAGATAAGAAAGTTTTCCATTCCTTGGTTTGCTTTGGGAGGGAGGATTGGATGTGGATGGAAAAAACTTATTTCTGCATACTGCTATATCTGTATAGCAAAAGGTCGTAGGTTTGGAAATTCAGAAGCTTTTCTAATATTCAGAATTCTTAGTTGTACAGTATATAGCACTCTCCATTTCTGCCTCTCTTGCTAGCAGTAGCAGACTCCTTTCCACCTTAAAATATCTAAATTCAAGTATTGGTACTTCTCATGCGTAGTGCTGCTTTCCTTTATGGTAACAATTTACATACATCTGACAAGAACTGACAAAAAAAAGAAAAAACTACAGTTACACAACTTTCTCAGCCAATTCTACACTAAAAGCTAATGTCTTAGGTTGCCAGGGTCACTCAAGCTAAAAAAGTGTACAAGTGCAATGGTGGGCATTGTCCGAATAAAACGAGTTTTAAGTCGTGTAAACCCATTCATATAGAGGTATAACATGTTTCTTAATTAGCTTTTTGCTTTGTTTTTATTAACTATTGGCCTTGCAAGATAAAGTATTATGTTTCTTAATCAGTGTGCTCAACAAATCGGCGGAACTGAGTGTGGCTATTACGTTATGAAGTTCATGTTAGAGATAGTCACGTTACAACATGACTATGAAGGCCGGCTAGATGAGGTAAGTAACTAATTGATTCGTATTCTAGACTATTAATACATTGTCATTAGTTGCTTGAATGTTAAAATGTGACATTTCATTTGCATTTAATCGATCTAATGCTCCATCAAATTTTTGTTTTTGTAAGGTCTATACTCCGAGGACTGCGCCTTATGCTAGTGAGGAAATTGATTTGGTTCGTGAGCAATGGGTGAAGTTTTTTACCACCAAGTATTTATTATTGACTTGAGGGTGTTTGATCGTGTTGGTTTAGATGTTATAGAACAATCTTTTATGTTAAAATGTATGCGTACGTTGAAATTGGAACGTAAATATATTTAAATGTATCGGTATGTGCACTTTTGGTTTTGGGATATATACAAAACTCCAGTTGTTGTTTTTATATTTGTTATACAGGTTGCGTTATTCTATTATTGTTTTGACAGGTTTCTATATTTGGTGCAAGGCACTCTAGGTATCCCTAAACAAAATTAGAATTTTCCCGCCAAAAGTGCTTTGTTGCAGCGTACATATATGTTGTACGCTGCAACAAGGGAAAAAAATTTCGCAAAAATTCAGACTTGTTGCAGCGTACAAATAAATGTACGCTGCAAAAAGTTGAGTCTTTTGGAGCGTACATATATATGTACGCTGCAACAAGTCCAAATTTTTGCCAATTTTTTGGCACTTGTTGCAGCGTACATACATATGTACGCTGCAAAAAATACCTTTTAGCAGCGAACATTGTACGTTGCAACAAGTTCAGACTTGTTGCAGGCCCCCCAGTTGCAGCATACGATGTACGCTGCAACAGGGGTCTAAAAGCCCGCTGCAATAAGGGTTTTTTCTACTAGTGGCACGAACACCTTGGGAGGAACTAGAAAAGTCACTAGGGGTGAAACCCAAATTTTCGGAAGTGCGAAGAGGACACACGTTGATGGCTGATCCATTGTCCACCAGAGTCATGGGAATGATTTTGTCTTTGTATTCAACAGTCAGGTAGAGAGCTTTGTGATGGCCTGCCCCCTCAGGTGGGAGGTCTTCATTTGTAAAGGTGATTCCTTCTTCCAGATTTGTAAGTAACCCGATCAAATCGTCAGGAGTGACTTCTGGGGTGACATTCAACTTGACAAGAGCATTGATAAGAGCAATGCGGTGCTCCACAGAGGAAGCCATGAGTTGCCAAATATTAACCTTTGCCTTAGTGCGCTTCAATTGTTTGATTAAAGGGTTTTCCTCGGTGGGTAGAGGAATATTAGTTGCCGGTGTCGTTCTGTTGGCTGGCTCTTGAATTCGACCAGACCTAGTCATGACTTGAACACTGTTTTCTGCTTTAGGGCCCAAGTACCAGTAGGCGCTCACAATTTCTCGGCATTCATCGTCCGAGATGTTTTCAATAGGAGGGTCCTGATATGTGTCTTCATCATCGCTGGCCCATATCCTACAAATGTCTTCATGAGGTAATCCAGGCTCCGAGTTTTCACTTGGCTGCGCAAGGTGGAGCACAGGCTTCTGGTTATGAAAGATTTCCTCTACCTCGAAAGGGCCCACGGCATGGAAAAGAGTTTCTTGATTGTCCTCGAGAGCCCTTATGCGAGCCTCAGCTTCCTCAACACGTTCATATAGCTCTGCTACAACTGCTGCTAGTGAAGTCATCTTGAATAGGATTCCGAGAGGAGGAGTCCGAGCACCTATTTAGCACATGATTTTGAACCTTAGAACTTGAACTTCCCGACACATGATATGATATGCATGCAATGAATGAGACCTAGACTTGACTCTAAGTGCCACTCCGAAGATTCAGGATTTGGATTTTTGTACTTGTATTCGGGATTTGCAACCCGTTGGAAGTGTTTGAGAGGAGCCTTCATTTTTTGTGTGGAAGTTGACTCTTTGTACTAGAACTTGGAATATCGAAAGAATATCTCGGCCTATTGGACCTTGGATTATTTTAGGGGAATTTCAACCCATTGAGAATTTCGAAATTGGACTTGTACTGAGAGATTGAGTTTTGTATTATTTCAAGGGAATTTCAACCCGTCAATATTTTAGGGGAATTTCAACCCGTCAATATTTTAGGGGAATTTCAAGCCGTCAATATTTTAGGGGAATTTCAAGCCGTTGATAGGACTTGGAATATTTTAGGGGAGCTTCAACCTTAGAATAGGATGCGAAATTTGAACTTGTACAGTTTCAGGGGATTTTCAACCCATTGGAAAGTTGGACTTGTATTATTTCAGGGGATTTTCAACCCGTTGGAAGTATTTGGAAATGGGGTTTGTATTATTTTAGGGGATTTTCAACCCGTTGGAGAATTGGAACTTGTATTATTTCAGGGGATTTTCAACCCATTGGAAAAGAGGGTTTTGAACTTGTATTATTTCAGGGGATTTTCAACCCATTGGAAATGTTTGGAATTTTGAATTTGAGAGCAATGGAAGGCAAGGATTTGTAGCTCGAAAATGATTTTGAAGTTTGAATTTGATTTGAAGTTTGAACTTTGAAATGGAAAAAAAACGCACTTTTGTATTTAGAATGTGAAGCTTTGAATATGGAAAATCCGGCATTATGCCGCCATGGATTTGAGACATTGAATTTGTGAATTTGAAAGTCCGGCATTATGCCGCCGTGCACTTGCAATTTTGAAGTGTTTGAAAAAGAGATTGAATGAGGAAAATTATGCCATCATGGATTTGGAATCAGAAGCTTCGAATATAGGACTTGAGATTTGAAGGTTTAAAATTTTTGGAACTTCGAACTTGAGGTTTGAAATATGGAATGGAAAAATCGGCATTACGATGGTATGAACTTGGAACTTGAAATTTTGAGCATAGGACTTGAAACTCGAAAGATTGACATGGGATTTGAGGTTTTGAAAATTGGATTTGAAAAGGTTGGCATTACGCCGGTCATGAGTTTAGACATTTGAACTTGAGGTTTTGAGATTGGCAACTTGAGTTTGAGGTTTGAAGACTTGAATGTTTGAACTAGAAAATCCGGCATGATGTCGTTGGATTTGAGTTTTGAACTTGGAATTTGAAATTTTGACTAGAAAATCCGGCATTATGACGCCGTTGGATTTGAATTTTGAACTTGGAATTTGAAATTTTGACTAGAAAATCCGGCATTACGACGCCGTTGGATTGAATCTTGACTTGAAACTCGAAACTCGAAATTTGAATTGGAAAATCCGGCATTATGACGCCGTTGGATTTGAAAATTGAGGTTTGGACTAGAAAATTTGGACTTGAAACTCGAAATTTGGACTAGAAAATCCGGCATCATGACGCCGTTGGATTTGAACTTGAGGTTTGAAATGGAAAATCCAGCATTATGACGCCGTTGGATTTGAACTTGAATTTGAAATTTGAGGTTTGAAATGGAAAATCCGGCATTATGACGCCGTTGGATTTGCATTTTGAATTTTGAACTTGGAATTTGGACTCGAAAATCCGGCATTATGACGCCGTTGGATTGAATTTAGAATTTGGCATTTGTGCGTGAGGCGTGTTTAAGGCTTTTGAATCAAAAGGAGTGGCACTCCTAAAAGACCTTAAATCGGCGATTTAGATGCCTGAGGTTTGAATGATGCTCCTAGGGGTTTGGTTTCCTAGTTGGAGGCTAATTGGTTTTGGCAAGCTAGAACTCGAGGTTAGCCATTCACGCGTGCAAAGACGCCCAAACAATTCACAAGTAGCACGTTCTCACACTAACATGTATATGAATGCGACATGCAAAGTTCTCAACCTAAGGTCGGTCTAAGTTTTTGTATGATGCAAGTGGTCGGCTTTGGGTGTCAAAAAGGTACTTGACTATGAGACGGATCCGGCGACAACTTGCACATCGGCCTAAGGGACGTGTGTGTCAGGAGACGGCCTCCATACTTGACATCGGGAATGTCAAGTAAATGCCAAGTTTCGGTAGGCGCGGAAATGGTCACACACTTTGGTCGGGAACCGTGTGGAGAGTCACCATTTCGTTGCCCCAGGGGCTAGCCCGAATGTAAAAACCATCCGTTTAGGCAAGGTAGAAATTCATTTTTCACAATATGGTTTTCGAAAAATGCATGAAATGCCTAGAAATTGAAATTTGAAATTTGAAATCGTACTCGAATTTGTATTTGTAAAGCTCGTTTTTCGACATTCGTTCACGAGGTTTGGGAGCGTCCTTCCAGATTCAAAAATAGACTAACTCCCAACACGAAAAGTTGAGCAAAAGTGGGCGACAAGCCACTGTGAGCCACTATCCTGGATGCAGGCAGCGGCGTTGGGCGCAGGTGGCTGCGCCTGGCGCCAGTACTGGCATCCAGTACTTAAGAAGATCAGTGGCTTGCTGCTCGAAATCTGCTCGTATTTTCGAAATTGAAATTAGAAAACTCCCCAGTGGAGTCGCCAGAATTGTAGGGGGTGTTTTTTTGCGTATGTATTGAAATTCCCTACAAGGGCGGCGGTTTTTAGAAACCATTGTATTTTTGTACCTCGAAGGAGTCGCCACCAAACATTGTTTAGGGTCTTGTTTGGAAAGACCGCAAATGACTCTATTAGGATAAGACTTGAATCTTCGAAACGGATGGGTGAGATCCGGGCACGGGAACGAGATGCTTATTCCGCGAGCTTTAGAAATTATTCGAGTACGTGACATAGCATTTTCGAAAATACCCTAGTTTAGACTATGTGGGTTTAAATTTAGAGCAAATAGAATCTCTACTTGTATGGTGGTCACTTTCCTTTAAAGTTAATTTAAGGGAACCTAAGATTGGTTTGTCCAAGAAATTATCTTTGTTAAGCGTGATGTAACCTTGCATTTTATTGTATTTAGCATGTGCGGTGATAAAAGCAATAAAGCAAATAAAGCAACATCACAATTGTAAATAAGTGCGGAATTAGTAAATACAAGACCCCCTAGAGACGGACTAGGGAGTAGGTCCACATTGCCTAGAAGGACTAGGCAAGTAAAGATGCGGAATTGAAATGTGGAATTGAAAGTGCGATATTGAAATTGCGGAATTGTAAGTGCGATATTGAAATTGCGGAATTGAAAGGTGCATAATTGAAATTGCAATACTGAAAGGTGCATAATTGAAATTGCGATATTGAAATTTGTACTTGGGCACATGAGATTCGAACGCCAAGCGGCTCCTTAAAAATAAGTGCGCCCGACACGAATTTAAAGCCAAAAATCTCAACTTGGAAGAAGTTGCTCATCCCAAAGTATCATAGATTTTGCATATAGAACTTGAACTTGAAAGTTTGAATCTTAAAATATTGAACTTGAAATAGTTGAACTTGAACTTGAAATATTGAACTTGTACTTGAAATATTGAAACTTAAGAGACTTGAATCTCAAAGATCGGGCCTTTTAATGTTGAAAAGGTTAAATCTTTGATGTGCTCTTATTTTGAAAGGATCCTAGTTTAGGGAAGTAGTCATGAGCAACCCTAAACATTGTGGGATCTTGAAATTTGAAAACATGAACTTGTATATTGAAAAAATGGAGTCTTGAATCTCAAAATACTAAACCTTTAAAAGCTAGAAAGGTGTCATCTTTGATTACTCCATACTTGAAAGTGATTCTAGTTCAAAGAAGTGATTACAAATAACTTTGAACATCCTTGAATCTTGAAAGTTTGCATTTTTGTATTTTGAAAAGTTTGGATTTTGAAAAGATGTATGATTGTTGCAAGTGACATTTTTAGTAGTAAAAATGCCAACTTGCTAATCATTTTTGAAGTAGGAAAATCAAAGAAACATGATTGAATATGGTGGGATTCAGAATTACCTATTTAGGTTTAGGCAAGAATTCCTTTTAGAGCTCCCAATTGCTTAGAACTTGAAGTTTGTATGTGTTTTTGAAGGATTTTTGATTTATATTTTGAGGCGTAATTTTTGTATTAAGACATTGTATATTGAATCTGCCTCCCCAAATGCTGGAAATTAGGGGGTTTTTATAGGAAAAATGGCTGGAAAACGCCAGCCATTGCCAGCGCAGCACGCCAAACCAGCGCTGGGCGCTGGTGACGTGGCATGAGTGCTGCCAAAACATAGACGCGGGCTCCGTCCTTGATTTGTCTTGTATTGATGTACCTTCGTACGAATAGTACGATTCTTGGCACGTAGAGTTTTCTTGGAGGTTAAGACTTGATTTTGCGTCTAAAAACAAGCCATTTCGGATTTTGAATTCCGGTTGTACGGGACGGGGCCCTGCTTGCTCGGTTTTGTGGGTCGACGCCCGAATTTGACTTGCCTTATATGATTTTGAGTGGAAAAGGCTTAGTAAAACCTATGAAATGGTCTACTAGATGAGATTGTATTTGGATTTTGAAATTGGTTTTTGAAAATTGTATTTTGTACCGAGTTCCGGGAGGGGAACGACCTCGGGGATTGGATTTTGGATCTTGTATTTTGGAGATGTTCTTAACCATTGGGATTTCCGCACGGAGTTTCTTCAACCGCCTAGTAAGGATAATGGTATCGTCATCATCCCAGAGGGGAGACACAAAGTAGGTGTCTACAGGTTCGATCATGCCTCCTTCTCCTCCTCCTCGCCGATCGGCGGCTGACCTCAGGTCGGTCACCGGATCTGCTTCACTCACCCAACCTCTCGTGAACCGACGGTCTCAACCTGCTCAGTACTAAGCTTCGGATCTGAGTATTCTGGGTGGTCGATTTGCTTTGGAGAGCTTGTGGAGTGGGCGATGGTGCCACGAACCATTCTGGCCGTTGTTGAGCCATTTCTTGCGTGTTCCACGTGTTTTCCACCCACCTTGACTTTAGATGGGTTCTCGACATGGGAAGGAGTGCTCGGTCAGATCTAGCAACTTCTTCACTAGGGTGCATGCATGTTGAGCCGTCGTCTAGCTATTCTTGCCTCACGACGGTCATTCGCCAAACCCTGCTCCTTCTCGTTGGAGAGGTATTTTTGCATGATGGTTACGGCCGCGGTGAGTTCTTCCCGGGTAGGGATTGGTGGCCTAGAAGTCGCCATGGTTGTGGTCCTGCTCCGGTGTGGCCTTGCTTCTAACCGCGGTTGCATCTCCGCTTCGGACCCTGAGTCCGTATGCACGCTGATATTGTCATTAGCGATGTTATCCAATTTTTTTAGAGCAAAAATGGCTGATTTCTTCAAGGCTTTGAAGTGTTATTCCCCACAGACGACGCCAAATTGTTCTGGTGTTGAAACAATGAGCTTTGTTTGAAGGCCCTTTTCGTTGGTGTGGAAGATCTAGCTTGCTTGAACGAGTTGTGTCCGGATTTACCTGCACAATAGACAAAGTCACTAGTCTCGGGGGTGTTTTCGAGGAAAGCCCCTCCGATGCCTAAGTAAGAACGATGCTCGGATCTAGATAGAGTTCTCTAGAGAGTAGTCTTAAGGCGATAAATTGACGTACCTTGAGGTTTGAGCCTTGCCGGCTTATTTATAGTGTTTGTGTAATAAATGCCCCCGTTGGTCATTTATTGATGTTGGGCCTTGTTGGCGGCTAAATAGCCTTGTAAGGTTAAGGTGGGTTTGATATTGTTGTATAGAGCCATTGGGCGTTGGACTGCTGGCCCGATTGGTATCCAATTGGGAGCCCAAAAAAAGTTATCCCACCTATTATTTTCTAACTTTAATGTAACTTTATCTTTCATTATGGTTTAAAAGAATACTTGTATTATTGAATAAAAGTTCATATTTGCATATTATCCCTCAAAATATTATACGTTATGTTAGCTAATACTAAAATATTAGCAAAAAATCCTATATAATAATAAAAATGTCTATTTTTTATAATATCACTCCAAAACCCCAATGGAGAAATTATGTGCACTCCCACCAAAACACTCAAACACAAATAATCTCCAAATATTCAAATACACTCCCACACCCAAAAAAAAAAGAAAAAAGAAAAGTATAGGGAAATAGAACCCTCGTCTAATCTAGCAAACTACCTAAGAAAAACTTCCCATGAACTACTACTCCTAATACCATGTATAATCACTAGGGCTGAGCAAAACTATCTAAAAGTCCGAATATCCGAAAATTTGATCCGTATTTGATCCAATTTTTTGGAAATCCAATCCGAAAAATGATTTCGGATCAGATATCCGATCCAAAAAATCGGATATCGGATACCCATTCGGATAGGGAATTCAACATTTTTGGATATCTGATATCCGTAAAAGTACCCGAAATATAGGATTTTATAAATAAGAAGTATGAAATATGGGCCTTATTTACTCACCAGCCCACCAGTCCACTAACCCCTTTTATTCCGGAGTACTCACGCATATATTGAGTAATTGAGTAATCATTTATTCTTGCCCATTTCCTAATTTAATTACCCCACATGTTCTTCTTTTTCTCTCTCCTTATATCCCAAAACCTAACCATCTTCTTCCTTTTCTCTCTCCTCAAATCCCAAAACCCCACCATCTTCTTCCTGTACTTTACTACTCATAATGCTCTTTCTCATTTCATCTGCTACTATCAGATAAATTCCCTATAGAATACAAATACTCTGTATCTATTTTAGACAAGTTATGCTAACCAAGGTGCATCCACAACACCGTTAAACTAAAATTAAAGGACGGCGTTCTAAATTAGCGAGTTTTATAGATCTAGTTTTTCCTTTTTACATAGTTTTTGTTTGCAAGTAAAATTTACTAGGTTGTTAAGTTTTTCATCTTTTAGATTTATGTATGTATACTCTCCTTGTTTTCTATCTTTAGATCTGGTATTTTTTTCTTTGTATACCATAAACTATCTCAATTATTAGTCATTAAATGATTTGTTAATTCTGTGTTGTTTTTCTTTTTCTCCTTTGTTTGTTGAACCCATAAAATTCTCCATAACTGATATATGAAATAGTGAAACACTAAAGTTTGGATATTGGATATCCAATATACCCGATCCGAGAAATTTCGGACATCAGATATCGGATATCCGAAAATGTTCGGATCGGATACGGATATAAAATATTAAAATTTCCGGTTACGGATATCCGATCCGAAGTCGGATTTCCGATCAGATATCCGAACCGTGCTCAGCCCTAATAATAACTATAATATCAACAAATTTACAATGATATATACTTCCATTTCCGCACCAGTATTTTCGTTTCTCCTCTTACTAACCTACATGTATGTATTGTACTATACAATTCAATTTTTTAGTTTGCTTCACTATTTTACTTTTTGTCATATATCAAACGCATATATTTTAAAATAACACTTCTAGATTGTCTAATGGTGAAAAATATTTTTGCTACTAAAAAGAATGAGAAGGGAATTTCTATACTCTATATATAGAAATTCAAAATCTCACATCCAACAAACGCAGTAAAAATAGGGAACTAACCTTGGATTATGAGAAAACCCATCATCTGAATTGGTAGGTAGCCCAAAACATGATCTTGCTAAATAGATCTTTCTGATACAGCTGTTGCTAAATAAGAAAAAAGCGAGAGAAAAGGTGGAAGAGGGAACCTCGCAACGCATGAACTAGTGCCAGTGAGAGAAGACGAAGAAGAAGGGGTGAGCGCTGTTGTAAATGAGATATATGTCCGTGAAAAAAGTTAAGTAGAAGACATACCAGAATTGTGATTGTATTTATAGTCAATTTAATTAACATATTAGCGGAATAATCCCGAATCTAGGTTCCATGTATAAAGTGTAGTTTAAGCAATACATACTTTTGTAGTGTGTACTCCCGAATCAGTCTACGAACACGAACGAGAACTCCAATCATAGTTCCTCTACTAAGTCCACCAACACGTGTAGATCCACCTTGAGTATTGATAGCTTAGATATTAATAAAAGGTTTGAACTTTAAGGGAAGAACACACTTTGGGGGCACATAGAGAATTATGGTTCTCAAAGATGCCTAAGGTTGAGTGTATATTAGTTGTGTGGGAAAATATAGACATATTAGGTTATTAGAATAACCTAAATAATATGTGTGTCAACCGACCAAGCACAAGGCCTAGCCGACCAACACACACACGCACAAACGAGTAGGCCTGCACCGCGCTAGGCGTTGGGCCGCGCCCAAGCCATCACGCGTGCAACAATGCTCTTGTTGCTATGATCCGTGGCCCGCGCACACACACATCCGTAAGTCCATGGGCATGCACGCTGCTGTGTTGTCGATGTACTTGCCTCGCGTGCCCATGGGCCTGGAGTGCTATGCGCACTCAGCTCTTGGGCTGCCCTTTCGTATGCGTTCGATGACTCTTCGGTCAATGCTTTATCGTATAATACTTGAAGATCCAATGCCGTACGATATGATTATTTGTTTCGCCTAGCTTACAAATGTACGCAATACGATATACGATTCTGATCCAACGTCTTATTGCATATTTATGTTTTCCGAACTAATTTCCCGAAAAGCCACTAAACAAATTTTCTATTCATTTAATCCGCCGATCTGTTTTATGTCATTGGTGTGACCTTGTAGGTTCATTCAAGAGTAAGTTGTGGGCCTAATAAGGATTAAAACTCATTGGTTGGAAGCAACGCTCCAACTAGCTGTTCCGATCACTTGATCTCACTGGATTAATTATTCTGTAATTAATCTGAACCTTAGTATTGGACCAATGCACATTGGGTGAAGGACACATTTCCTTCAGTGTTCCACTTCTCCTTTAGAAAAGTGTGCATTCCAATTCCTTTGCCTCTTAGTGTTACTTACTGAACATAGAGTAAGATCCAAGCCATCCTTATTAGGTCCAGAAGTGTTTCTCGAATTATTGAGTTAAACTGTTAAACCTTTACAGAAGGTTAAGCCTTAACCATTCTGAGCACGGGCTTGCATTTTCACAGTATCTAACTCTTCGAGAGGCCTTGTACAACAACACAATATCCTATCAAATATAAAGGATAATCCCTTGTAAAATATGAACAACTTACTTTGATTCATAGCTAGCCTGAATACTGCTTTTATAGTCTCCTTTTACGGTGCGACGTTTAGCGAATATGAAAGAGAACTAATTCTCAAACAAGTAGCCATAACTACCCAGGTTTTGAGGAATAGGTTCTAATCACCATTAATGAGAATGAATTATGACATGATTTTAATTTCTTAAAGTGTTTCTCATGGTCAATATGATAGGAGTCCCAATAAGTATCTATGCAAATGATTTCTGACATCCATGTCCCATCTAGTTCAAGAAACTAAACTATAAATCAACTTGCAATCTAATCTTCATTAGTCATTGTTCGTTCAACCATTCAATGACCTGGACAGGGGATCCTTTTGTGATTCAATAAGTTGACTTATAGGTGTTTCTTTATCAAATACTCCAATCTTGATATCCCATTTGAATGATTTTGAATCACTTGGACTTCATTATTTTATTATAAACCATAATTAAATAAAATTTGAAATATAATTTCATAAATGATAAATGTTTAAACCAAATGTTTTCCAATTTATGGGCCTCTAACCCAAAATAAAATATTTAATGTATTACAGATATAGGTCTTTAACCCAATACTTAAAACATTCTTGGAAGTCAAACTTGATTCCATTTCAGCATATGAGTGTTGTATCTCATTTGTTGCAGAGGTTTATGTTATACGGATGGAACACTACAAGAGGGGGGGTGAATTGTAGTATGGAACTTTCTAGCCAATTTTGCGGAATTATAAAGAAACTTTAAGCAAGTAGAGAAACAATGCAAGAGAGATTTTACGAAGAAACTTTCTACGCCCAACTAGAAAGAAAACCTCGACCCACTAGGGATTTCAACTTAAACTCTTTTCACTATAGGGCAACAACTCAGTTACAAACCTATAAGGAACTCGGGCATTACTTGAGTTCCTCTACGAACTCAAGTTCCCAATAGTTGTTCCTCAAACAACTACGCTCTCACTGACTTCCCTAGAAGTCTCTCTTGACTCTTTTGCTTCACTCAAAGCCTATCAGCTTCTCTCTCATAGACTTCACTCAAAGCCTCCCCAAATACAACAGGAACTCACTCAAGTTCCTACCCCATACACATCAGGAACTCACTCAAGTTCCTGCCCAAAACTTATACAAGAATTCACTCAAACCCTTGACAAATTACCCATTACAAGAGCTCACTCAACCCTTGAACAACTCTTAAAATATTGACATTTGATAATTGATTAAACTCTAATATGTAGAGAGTGAATAACTGTAAAGGAACTCGGAACTGACAGGAACTCGGAACTGCAGGAACTGACTAAAAAACGTGGAACAAATATATCTTCTTTAATTACCTTCCACGTAAACCAGACTCTGTGGAATGACCGAGAAGTCAGACACTCTTGAATGAATGAGAAAGCTCTCCTTTTATAGAGGAAGAAACCTCAACCACTTTCTCCATAATCTTCTCCACTAACAACCACTAAGCCCTTCAATTTAGGCATGATCCCATGACTTTAGTAAGTAGAGAAAATCATGGAGTTAGGGCTAAGCATAATCAGGTTTTCCATGATCTCCTATTATTTCTCCACTAATGTAGTTTTTCCAAAACAACGTAAAACAATGATTTTAATTTTCTAAAACAAAACCTTTTAAATCTGATTTTAATAAAATAGAAAAATAAATTTTATTAAAATAAAATAACTAACAATCAGATTTTATTTTACAAAAAGATTAATTATTTTTTATTTATTAAAAATAAAATTTTAAACACATTAAACTACAAAAGATATTCAAAACAAATCCTAGAATGAATAGGACATTATTAAAAACGAATTTTAAATAATAAATAAATAAATATATGATATAAAAATCAGAATCCTAATTAAAATAAGATTTTATAAAAATTATCTTTTATTTTAAAAACATAAGTAAATAGAGTTTTACTAGGAGATAAATACTCAAAGTCAAAGGTAAATCCCTAACAACTAGGAGTGTTAAAAGCCACGTTATTGACACTTAAAATTACCTTAAAACTAGGAGTATTCTAGGAAGATAAACTGACGTTATTTCTCATAAGTTCCGACAAGTTCCTTTTGGCACCGTGTTCCTCAATTATTCAAGTTTCTACATACTTACATGAATCATAGAAAATAAACTCTTATTTTCTTCTTCATGCTTCATGATGCTCCAACTCAAGAGCCTCATGTTGATAGTTCCGCCTCTGGAACTTCTCCATGCTTGTTCCTACTCAGGAACTTTATACTCGTTGTTCCTCGTAGGATCTGCTGAGGAACTGATCTGTTTGTGTTCCTTTGAAGAACTTTGTTGCAACTTGGATACTTGATTTATTGACTTGAACTCTTCATGTTTGTTTCTTCATCAAACCTATATTTGTTTCGTATACATATTGGAACTCAAACATAGGTTAGTCGTTTGCTAGTTGTCATCAAAACCATAAAGTCAGTGATGACAACCAATACAAGCAAGATGAAGAAAACTAAACTAATAAACAAGTATGCAGTAGTTAAGGACACAAACTCTAAGTCTAATGGTATACTTATATAATTAGACTTCTCTTCTGAAGTTCCCTTCACTTCTTGAGTTCCTTTCAGGAACTTCACTTCTTCTTGTATATATCTTCATAATCTTCCAACTAAATGATCTGTATTAACCGTCATTACTTGTTCATGCACATCTAAACAATACACACATTAGTTAGATAATCATCATTTGTTCATAATCATCAAAACACTATATTACTCAACAATATTCCCCCTTTTTGATGATGACAAACAAATGATGCTTATCGCAAATTAAACATTAAAGATGTACATTAATTCCCCCTTAATAATACAGACTGGAAACTATTGAACAAGTCATGCATAAGAGGATTTAGACTTGACTATATTAGACAATAAGCATTATACATAATCTTCCCCCTTTTGTCATTATCGAAAAGGACAATTTTACACATATTTGCTTTAGGTAAATCATATATACATATTGCTATATGCCACAATTACCACCATAAAGGTTAAACACTTGTTAGTCCTAAAAGTCTCAAGATGCTCAATTTTCAAACTTAGGATGCATATGCTACACGAATTTCCAATTCACAATCCAAAGATCCAACTTTAAAATTACTGAAGGAACTTGACAAATAATAAATTAAAGTCAAGCATAGATCAAATTTGAAAGTCAAAAATGGATTAAGAGAGTATGATATTGTAATATCGGGCTCAAAGAAGTATGAAAGAAATTTATGGAGCAATTTGAATAGAGGGAACTTTGAAATAGATAGTGTGCTCTATAGTTAGGTTTTCAAAGTGAGGTTCTCAACAATCATTAGAGTTTATCACTTTACCTCACAATCTTGAAATTTCTTCTAAACATAACCATGATATGTACCAATCAAGTTCACTTCTCTTCAACCACCAACTTTCCTTGAGAAACACACTGATAAAAGGAACTTGAACATATTTCATCAAGTTCTTTCAATTTTTGCTTATGTTCCCCTTTCAACTGATTCCATGAGTAAACGTCTTCAGAATCATATGTCATCTAGGAAATAATAAAGATTTGATCACCCTTGTTTATTTATTTATTTATTTTTTTTTTTTTTTTTTTTTTCTTTTCATTTTTTTTTTTTTTTTTTCATCATACAATTTTTTTTTTTTTTTTTTTATTTTTAAAACAAGGGTGTCATTACACGTTGTGGCACTTTCCTAGAGTTTTTAAGTACAACAGTAAAGAGAAAATATATTCATACATACTTGAGTTCCACCACCAAATATGAATCATTTACATTTGTTCCTTCCTTATTCCCCCAGAGTTCCTTACCATTCCTCTCTTCATTTTGGAGCTTGTAAGTGTAGCTCCATCTAATGATTTCCCTCGAAATATCAATTGATAAAGTATAATAAACTTGCTTCTCACTTCTTCCACAAACTTCCCCCTCAAAATGTATCCATCCATTTATAACTCTTTATGTATCATCAAACCATACAAATCGATGAATATTAACTTAGAGCTCGTGGGAAGTAGTATATTTGAAGTGTCGGGATATGAGTGGAATGATAATTTTGGAAATAAGGATCTTCGAAGTTATGAAATGTTAATGATAGGAATAAAGAATACAACGTAGAGATACAATACTGGATTGTAGAGTATGATTGTACTTAGCACGGACACACAACCCAAAGGTTGTAGAATAATGCTAATGGCTCGGCACAATAGAACACTCTTTGCGAATGTAGTATAATGCTCAACCCAATCACGAACACACAAACCAGTCTTGTGGAAAGATGTTGTTCTTCAAATACATATGGTGTGGATAAGTGGAAGTTGGTTAAAATATAGGTTTGTTCCCTCTGACAATATTAAGCAAGATAAAGAAATATTTTTATGGGAATCTACTTGTCTAGTTCCATCAATGTTTCTTCCATTGTTTCTTTGGCAACTTAGGATTTTCTTGTTTGATAGCATCCATATAGTTCTATTATGAGACATCTAATACTCTTTGGGCAAGTGAGTATGCCTTTTACAGCACAAAATATAAGTGTGACACATTTACTTTAAGCATACATAATTGCCTTATCTAAATATGTGTAGGAGTTCCAAATCAACAAAACTCATGGAAAAGACTATGTTATGCTCATGCCATTGCTTCATTAAGTATTGATCCTTTAAACAGTCCATGAATAGATGAAATCATAAGGAAAGCATAATCACATAATGCATTTCAAGACGTGTACAATTAAATTAATAAGTAAACAATATAACAAAAAAAATGTACCTTATATAATTTTTCACCATGTGTATGATTACTTTGAGGTGCTGGACTAATTTTGATGAATTTATGTTCGAGTTCCTTGAGTGCTAGTTCCATCATCTTGATGCCCTCACATCTTATGGAAACATTCATGTGTAATCGAATATTGTCAATCATTCTTCAGAAGTTCCTTGACATGCTTTTGTCATTTGATCATCTCAAATATCACTCTCTATTTAATTTTTATAGAAATTAAGAGAGTGGTTGTTGTGTTCTTTCATCATGTTCATATAAACACTTATGATAATGAAACCTTATAAAACAATTCGTTAGGTTCAACATTTATGTATATATATCACTAATAAATCAGTTTCTCTTGAAAACAAAATATGTTAATTTTAAAATCAGTTTTCAAGAAGGGACTTGACATTGTTCTTTATAAGAAAAAAAAGAAGTCATCTTCTGTTTGGAACAACCTACGTCCCATATGTGCAACAACATAAAATTATACATAATTACCTTATAAGCAAGCTAATGGAGTGAGAGTCTCCTAAAAATCAATACCTTTTTTTTTTTTACTGGTTGTTCCTTTCAAGAACCAACCTTCTCCGAGTTCCTTTGCCGATGTCATTGATAAATTGATTAAATGAAAGTTGTAGTGCACATAGGAACTCGATGACTGAAATTGGCAATTTCTCTACTACTAGAGAAGTAGTGGAACTTGTTGCATGATATTGATTGATCGAGTTGATCTTTTTAGTTGTCCAAAGTTACAACCATTGTAGGTAGAACCAAACAATATAGTGAATTTTCTCTCATAGAACAATCGTTGTCGAGATATAACGAGGTGTTCCCCCTTAGTTGGAGCCACCTCATTTTTCATGTTTCAAGTAAGCTAGAACATGTTCCTATGGTATTCATGAAAATTGTCCATCTTGAGCTATTTTAATATGAGTAATTTGGAAAAAAATAAAACTCAAGTGTAATACTTTTGTGCAAATTTATGATTAGCAAGTTAGTCTAAATAAATATATACTCAAACATAATAACAACATATAATGTTCCTGGAAAATTTACTTCACGAAAGAAACATGAAACATATATTTTGTTCCATGGAACTTAGGTTAACAAGAATCAAGAACTTGTACATGAAAAACTTTGACACCATAAATTTAATGTCAAATAGTTTATGTACCATTTATCAAGTTACTGTAACCTTGAGTTCGTTGATTGTTCCACCAGATCTTAGGAAGAGTTCCTTTGATCAATGGAACTTATTATTATGCATTTTATAAATATTAAATTTCAAAATAAAACCTATGACACAAATAAGGTTAGTTTGCACAACAATTTAAGGGAAACAGGTTATCAAAAAAATATTCAACATTAATTAACACAAGTAAAATGAGGGAACAACCTTACTAGCATTTCACATGATTGAGTTCCTTTGAGATGTTCAAAGTGACTTCCAATTATATAGTGCATGTGAGTTGATTCGTTGATATGACCCATCATATTTGGAAGGAACTTACATGCTGGTGGAACTGGAACTAGTTTACATCTGAAGTTCCAAGTTCCGAGCCTGAGTTCCTCTTCACTATTCCAACGAATCTAATGGATTTCCAACTCATTTTTCCTTGGTGTAATTCTGATGTTGTTCCTTTACTTCATACACACACTCAATCATGAGTTATAAACCTGTAAAAATCATTTCTCTTCTACTACTTTCCAAAATCATGCATTAGTAATAAATATATTTAGGTAGCATAATTTAGAAGATTAAAGTATACAAAAATTGTATACTAACAGACCTGTAAACAATTCATGGTCTTGGGAACCTGACTTAATTTCAGTTCCTTTCTTTTTAGTAGTAGCATCTTAGAAAATGATTATTTTAAACTGCTAGATCTAAGATTTAACATGCATACATATAATAAATATTCAATATACTCATAATACATGGAAAAATCGTTCTTTGGACAATAAATGATATAACATTAAATTATGCAGCCCAAAGAATAAAGTTCTCTTTGCAGGGAAACCAAGTTCCAAGAGTGGCTATATGCATTGTTCCTTTGTCTTGTTCCTTGAACCATTCAAATAATGCATGAATGCAAAATCAGTTTTAGAATCTGAAATTTGTCTCACAAAAACATGTTTGAGACAATCCAAAATCGATTAAACAAATTTTAAAATATATTTGAACAATTTTCATAAAACGTTGTTAGGAACTTGATTTAAATAAATAGCGTATGCATATAAAGATCTCAAAAATTTAATGTTTACCTTAACTGTATCATTAAGGATCTTTTCGTTGCAGCCTTTATCTGTTCCTTGGAATGGTGCTTAAATGTGTTCCTTTATTCGAAAGTTCCTCTTCGGATTTTGATCCTTGTTCCGATGTGGGGAGCTGATGTAATGTATTTTTATAATGTCGCACCTTCGTGAGTTCCTAAGTATAACTCGTGGGTCAACAATGATCCAGCGAGTTCCTCAATGTAGAACTTAAATTCACAGGAACTCTGACATATTAATGTGCACCTTTGTTTGTTCCTGTACCAATTTCTTTGTCGAGGGAACCCAACAGATTTGGGTCCCTTCTTGTTAGTAGTAACTGTTAAGAAAATAATCAACACAACAACTACTACCAAGATACAATATGCCTTCATATAAATGATATTCAATATATTCATGAAGCATATAAAATAATAGTTTTTAGGCAGAGAAAAAATAAGTAGGATATTTTGTTGCCTAAAAAATAAAAACTCCGAGTTCCACAGATATGCATTTTTCAAAATACGTTTCCTTGACATAATTTTAATGTACTGAAGTTTGAAAAAAAATAAATTGAAGAATCATTTATTAAATATAGATTTTAGATTTTTCAAATTTAATTTTAAATCAAAACAAAACAGAAGTTCCATTAGAAACAATGCAAGGAACACGCAATAAATTAATGTATGCACACAAAGAAGGTCTAAAGGAATAGATATTTACCTTAGAAGATAGCCTGTTACACTTTGGCTGACTTTTATTCAACAATAAAAGTCAGATCTGCCTTGTTCCTTTGAATGGGTAGGATCGAGTTCCTTTCATCAAGTTTCTTGTAATTGTTCCTCCTTCCAGGAACTTAACTCAGCAGGGTTGCCTGCTTATCAGCGAGTTCCGGCTCTGATACCAATTGTTATACGGATGGAACACTACAAGAGGGGGGGTGAATTGTAGTATGGAACTTTCTAGCCAATTTTGCGGAATTATAAAGAAACTTTAAGCAAGTAGAGAAACAATGCAAGAGAGATTTTACGAAGAAACTTTCTACGCCCAACTAGAAAGAAAACCTCGACCCACTAGGGATTTCAACTTAAACTCTTTTCACTATAGGGCAACAACTCAGTTACAAACCTATAAGGAACTCGGGCATTACTTGAGTTCCTCTACGAACTCAAGTTCCCAATAGTTGTTCCTCAAACAACTACGCTCTCACTGACTTCCCTAGAAGTCTCTCTTGACTCTTTTGCTTCACTCAAAGCCTATCAGCTTCTCTCTCATAGACTTCACTCAAAGCCTCCCCAAATACAACAGGAACTCACTCAAGTTCCTACCCCATACACATCAGGAACTCACTCAAGTTCCTGCCCAAAACTTATACAAGAATTCACTCAAACCCTTGACAAATTACCCATTACAAGAGCTCACTCAACCCTTGAACAACTCTTAAAATATTGACATTTGATAATTGATTAAACTCTAATATGTAGAGAGTGAATAACTGTAAAGGAACTCGGAACTGACAGGAACTCGGAACTGCAGGAACTGACTAAAAAACGTGGAACAAATATATCTTCTTTAATTACCTTCCACGTAAACCAGACTCTGTGGAATGACCGAGAAGTCAGACACTCTTGAATGAATGAGAAAGCTCTCCTTTTATAGAGGAAGAAACCTCAACCACTTTCTCCATAATCTTCTCCACTAACAACCACTAAGCCCTTCAATTTAGGCATGATCCCATGACTTTAGTAAGTAGAGAAAATCATGGAGTTAGGGCTAAGCATAATCAGGTTTTCCATGATCTCCTATTATTTCTCCACTAATGTAGTTTTTCCAAAACAACGTAAAACAATGATTTTAATTTTCTAAAACAAAACCTTTTAAATCTGATTTTAATAAAATAGAAAAATAAATTTTATTAAAATAAAATAACTAACAATCAGATTTTATTTTACAAAAAGATTAATTATTTTTTATTTATTAAAAATAAAATTTTAAACACATTAAACTACAAAAGATATTCAAAACAAATCCTAGAATGAATAGGACATTATTAAAAACGAATTTTAAATAATAAATAAATAAATATATGATATAAAAATCAGAATCCTAATTAAAATAAGATTTTATAAAAATTATCTTTTATTTTAAAAACATAAGTAAATAGAGTTTTACTAGGAGATAAATACTCAAAGTCAAAGGTAAATCCCTAACAACTAGGAGTGTTAAAAGCCACGTTATTGACACTTAAAATTACCTTAAAACTAGGAGTATTCTAGGAAGATAAACTGACGTTATTTCTCATAAGTTCCGACAAGTTCCTTTTGGCACCGTGTTCCTCAATTATTCAAGTTTCTACATACTTACATGAATCATAGAAAATAAACTCTTATTTTCTTCTTCATGCTTCATGATGCTCCAACTCAAGAGCCTCATGTTGATAGTTCCGCCTCTGGAACTTCTCCATGCTTGTTCCTACTCAGGAACTTTATACTCGTTGTTCCTCGTAGGATCTGCTGAGGAACTGATCTGTTTGTGTTCCTTTGAAGAACTTTGTTGCAGCTTGGATACTTGATTTATTGACTTGAACTCTTCATGTTTGTTTCTTCATCAAACCTATATTTGTTTCGTATACATATTGGAACTCAAACATAGGTTAGTCGTTTGCTAGTTGTCATCAAAACCATAAAGTCAGTGATGACAACCAATACAAGCAAGATGAAGAAAACTAAACTAATAAACAAGTATGCAGTAGTTAAGGACACAAACTCTAAGTCTAATGGTATACTTATATAATTAGACTTCTCTTCTGAAGTTCCCTTCACTTCTTGAGTTCCTTTCAGGAACTTCACTTCTTCTTGTATATATCTTCATAATCTTCCAACTAAATGATCTGTATTAACCGTCATTACTTGTTCATGCACATCTAAACAATACACACATTAGTTAGATAATCATCATTTGTTCATAATCATCAAAACACTATATTACTCAACAGTTTAGTTTATCATACTTTGTTATTCTTAACATATTTTCTAACGAAAACTTTTCGATCTAAGATGAAAAGATCTTTGAACATGTTTATAAAATGATCTAGTATTTCATCGCTTTAAGAATGATTCCCATATATTAAAATAGAAAACTATCCAGATAGCAGGCATGTGATCTACCTGATTTCATTGAAGAACTCCAAATATAAACATTTCCCTTTTATTACTTCTTAGGCAATAATGAATTCATTTCAATAATGTACAATTGAAAATGATGCTTTCCTTTTGGAATACTCCAACCAGTTCACAGAGATTTGGGAGATTTATCTTTCGACTTAGAACTTGGAAACTATTCATTGATCTAGTTTCCCATGTATCACATATGGTTATGAACCTATGTTACCACCTTTTAATCACGACGATTAATTGCCCGTGTATGTTTGTGGTTATCCTAACAGCCAGATTCAACTTTTGCTTAGGCAATGCATGTTGCATCAAAACTTTAGTTCGGCTTCATTTCCTCTTACCAAGTGCTCATCCCACATGTCCAAATGTATGGGATGTACTTGATATTATTCTAATGAATTTTGATTTTAGATCAATAGAGATTGGTATAAATGCGTCATGATCCAACACTCACGAGTTATCTTGGCGATCTATATATCACATCGTACATGATTGATTGTAATGCAAATACCATTTGCAATTTAAATATGTCCATGTAACTTTTATCTCATTCTCTTTCAAGAGATACCGAATCTTGCTAAAATCTTGGCATTGCTATGTGATATAAGGTGAAGGTTCCTCTTCAAGGTCCTTCATGTTTAACTTTAGTAATAACAACCTAGCTTTACACTTAGTTATAATGTTCATTACTTAGATTTACTCAAATGGGCTGAGAGTCTATTGTTGTCTCTTATTTGTGTTTGATTCAGTAATTACTTTTACAGAATCCAAACAACACTTTAGATCATATCCAATATCCTTATTGAAAATTATGTTCCAATTCCCACTTGCACGATAACACTAAGATGACAAGAACAAAGATGAGAAGATTAACGAAAATAAGCACAATAGTATTATCAAGCAAGATCGTAGTCCCTGTACAAAGAGCTTGCAATTTCTTATTTATACATGACTACTTAATTTTTAACGTAAAAAATTATTTAACAAGAGTGTAACGACCCAATTCCTGGATCCAAGTCGTGCATTCAATGCTATAACCGTTGCCGTCCCTTAGTCGTTTATCTTGACAAACACCTCAGCCTTGTTACTTCTTTGCTGGCTGCCACGTGATCCCCTGGATGGGTCCACCTTGCCATGTCGTGGGGAGGATATTTCCCCCCTAACAATTGTCCCCAAACCCATTTTTTAATTCTTCGGGGATGTTCGAAGGAGAAAATTGGCTTTTAAATTTCAAAAAGGGAGAAAATAATTCCCTGCCTTCTTACTAACCCGCAAAATAAAATGATGAGCTTGGGAAATTCCAACCATCTCCCACTTTCAATAAATTCAAGGGGGAGTTTCTGGGTTTCTCCACTTCCTCAAGCCACCATATTCTCTCTCTTCCTCATTCCCTGTCAATTCTAGAACCTTCTCTCACCGAATTCAGGTAACAAATCTCTTTCTTTTTTCAATAGCTTGCTTTTCTTCCACTCTCATGTCAAAGAAAATGGGGACCGAATATACTCGAGCCAAAAACAAGAGTTTTGTGATTGACAATGACTTGGAGGACAGGTCGTCGCTGAAGCTGAGAAATGTTCTGGACGCAAAGAATGCTAACCCAACAAATTCGGGAAAGAAAGACGCGACAAAGCTAGGGATGGAGTGAGGATTTCTCACGGTGGCGTAGATCATCTCCGTTTGCATGGCGAACGTAATGACTGGCAAGCTCCCGGATGGGCCTGCTTTTTTGAGTATCCCTTCAAAATCGGGTATGTGTACCCATTCACACCGGTTCTCAAGTGTGTTCTGCAAACTCTGGGAGTTCGCCTCTTACTTGATGCCGTACGCTTGGCGGGTTCTACGAACCATATATCACGCCAGATTAAAATTGAGGGTTTGATTCTTGGTGGAGGACTTGGTGTATACTTCTAAAGTCCGCAATCATGGTGCCGGAAGGTATCTGTTGTATGTGAATGACGACAAGGAGTCCCTGCTAGGGTCGGAGCAGTCAAACGACAATGGTTGGATGGAGAAGATTTTCTTTGTGAACATGGCGGGTTTGTGTCGCGAGAATGACTTCTTGACTGGAGACTGGACGTCTAGAGGTATTGTGCCTAGATTATTTAATGTTTTGTGCAAGTGTCACAATTGACCATTTCTCATATTGTTTGTTTTGTAGGTGCAACTTTAGACTCTATTAGAGTGGGCGCTCAAACTGTTGAAAATACTGCATTTATTTTGGGGTCGCTTGTAATTGATAGGACATTCACTGGGGCATATTTCGAAAGAGGCGAGACGCCACAAGAGTAGGAGTCACCTAATTCTGACGAAAAGGCGACATCAACAGGTAAACGATTAGTTGTTAGCATATAATTCAAAATAATAAGTAGACAATGCATTGTGACGAGACTAAGTCGTCTATGCTTGGTGTTTGGTAGGGAATGGCAGGTCGTCCCATTCAGTAAAGGGTCCGTTTGCCGATGCCTTACTAAAGGTGAAGTTCGACTCATTGGAGGGAACCGGTCATCCCAGAGATATTAATTCGCTTAAAAATGTGCCTCGGGCGAGTCATAATTGCGGGGGAATACAGTTAAACATACATAACATGCGTGGAACATCCCCAAAGCCAGGAAACATGTATAAAGCACAGATTAAGCATACTTACATTTGAAGCGTGTTTTCTGATAAGGTGTTTTTCCGTCGTTGAATAGAAATACACCTCACCAAACAAAATTTATAAAACACCTAAACTACCGGCTATATTGACTATAGCGGCAAGCGTAGGGATCGTCCCATAGGAATGGATATGTTTGACTATTCAATCTATGCGTTCATAAGCTAGATCGGATGGAATTTGAGTTTTGAATTCTAATCTAATGAATGCTAGAAATGCAAACAAATAAAGAAACTCTAGAGATTTCGGGAATCGGCTATGGAAATCGAATCAAAGGAAGCACAAGGTCCAAACAATCATGAATATGCAAAGACTTGATGCATAGGGGAATAAAAACTAATGACAAACCCGCCACCTCTAGGATAGGGAATGCTAAGCGTCTAACCCACAGAAGAGCTCTCGCCTAATCCTAGATTAAACTAACTAGCATATAATAGGCACTACTATCCACTTGCACAAATTAGGCCCACAATCTCTTGCCAAACCTAACCATGCATTCCAATTGATTCTAATCAAATAGCATTCGCGACTACTACTCAACTAGGCATGGATGTCCTAGCATCGAATCACATTTAATCACAACATCAATCATGAATTTCCCCAAAACTTCTCCAAATCAATCCCAAAGCTTCATCCCTAACCTCTAGACTAAACTACTCAATTAGCATGATTAACATCAACATTAAACTAATATTAACCCTAATCATGAATCTAATTACAACAATAAAGCTAATTTAAACAATAAAATTCAGAAAATTCAAACCACAAAAATTGGGGAAAAAAATCAAGAACATTCAAAATGAGAAACTAATTCTAGAATTCAAGCATGAAATCAAAGCATAACGAAATTAACAAAGAAATTAAAGAATTAAAGAACAAAATCAAAAGAAGAATTAGAAAAGTAAGAATTATACCAAAATTGGGGGAAAAACCTTGAAGAATAAATTCTGAAATTGAAGAACAATGGCTACGAATTTGATGAACTAAAACTGAAATCTAGTGTTTGATTTTGTGAAATTGAAACCTAAAATATAATCTAACAATACTCTAATCTAAGCTACGCTAATCTTCGCTGCTGCCTTGCTACGCTACTCTAATTCTCGCTCTAATTCTCTACATGTGCACTAATCTAATCGCTGCCCTTTTATACTGCTGACTGCGTGCCTGCTGCGTGCTACCTGTGCGAACGCACGTCTGGGTAAGCCCGATCGCACCAACAAAGCCTGAGTTCCTGCCTTGATTTAGCCAATTCGTGCGCACACACGAAACTTCAGTGTGCTCGCACAGAAGCAGCTCGATCGCACAGCACAGTAGCTGCCAATTCTGCTCGTGTTGTTGCTGCAATGTCCTGCTGCGTATTGCTGCACTACTCTACTATGTTTGTGTACATTGTTGTGCCATAGTTGTTGCCAAGTAAGGGCTGCTGTCAAGGCTCTCAAGGAGAGCACAAGGCTGCTGCAGTGGGCTTGGAACTGGCTGCAACAAGGCTGAATGTACAGCTACTGAACTTGCTGTATTGTTGTGGCTTTGTGTGTGCACGAGTGTTACTGTGAGTGCACAAGTGTAGATGCATTGCTTGGCTGTGTGCCTTGCCTTGTTGTGGCTGCTTTGCTTCTGGTATTGCTGCAGCGTTGTGGCATCGTATGCAAGCTAGTTGCCTCGCCTACCACATTCAATAAAACCGTAAATCATATTATTAAAATCATAAATCAAAATATTAATTCGTTTAACATTTTTGCAAATCGTAAAACATATAACTCGTCCACAAGCATAATGCCGCAATATTAACACGTTAATACTCAAAAAGACTCCTACGCAATGAGAATGCGCACAAAAGGCATATTTAGAGCAAAAAACGAATAAAATATACGCAAGACGAGAAAATGTAACGATTAATGCAAAAATGCGATAAACGAACTAAAAACGATAAAACTAAGCAAAAATAATAATAAAAAGTTAATAAAATGAACTAAAATCCTAAGCTAAGAGTGACATAAATGTCGCTCATCAATTAGAGTAGCGTAGCAAGGCAGCAGCGAAGATTAGCGTAGCTTAGATTAGAGTATTGTTAGATTAGATTTTAGGTTTCAATTTCACAAAATCAAACACTAGATTTCAGTTTTAGTTCATCAAATTTGTAGCCATTGTTCTTCAATTCCAGAATTTGTTCTTCAAGGTTTTTCCCCCAATTTTGGTATAATTCTTAATTTTCTAATTCTTCTTTTGATTTTGTTCTTTAATTCTTTAATTTCTTTGTTAATTTCGTTATGCTTTGATTTCATGCTTGAATTCTAGAATTAGTTTCTCATTTTGAATGTTCTTGATTTTTTCCCAAATTTTTGTGGTTTGAATTTTCTGAATTTTAGATTTCTTTTCTCTTTCATTTGAGTTTTGTTCTTCAATTTTGATGCAATTTCAACAATTCAAGGTATAATTCTACTTTTTTCTTTAATTTGTTCTTTCATTCTTTAATTGTTTCATTAATTTCGTTTAAGCTTTGATTTCATTGTTGAATTCTAGAATAAGTTTCATATTTTGAATTTTCTTGATTTTCCCCCCAATTTTCATATTTGAATTTTCTGATTTTTGTTGATTCAATTAGTTTCATTAATTCAATTAGTTTCATGATTAGGATTAGTTTTAGTTTAATTTTGTTATTAATCATGCTTATTGAGTCGTCTTAGTCTAGAGATTTGGGTTGAATCCTTGGGAATGAATTTGGGGAAATTGTAGGGAAATTCATGATTGATGTTGTGATTAAACTTGAGTTGATGCTAGGATTTCCATGACAATAGAATTAGTAGTTGCAAATGCTAGTTCCATAGGATTGATTGGAGTGCATTGTTTTGGTTTGGCAAGAGATTGTGAATCTCTATGATGCATGTGAAAAGTAGGTCTCAATCGTGAGTTGTATAGTTTTAGGATCATGCGAGAGATTTTCCTAGACTAGAGGACTTAGCGTGCTCTATCCGAGAGGTGGCGAGCGCGTCATTAGTTTCTTTTCCCCTATGTGTCAAGTCCTTCCATCGTCATTGTGTTTGGACCTTTGTGCTTCTCCTAATTCAACTTCCATTGCCGATTCCGAAATCTCTAGAATTTCTTTGCTTGTCCATATTTCGTGCTTTTCTTGCTTTCATTAGATTAATACAAAAACTCATTTTCCGTTCGAGCTAGCTTTTGAACACATTAGATTGAAAAATATAGCCGGTTAGTTAGGTGTTTTACAATTTTTGTTTGATTGAGGTGTATTATTTCAACGACGAAAAATACCACTATTAAAATGGCGTCATTGCCGGGGAATGGCATCATTGTTTGATTTTTCTATCTAGTTCTCTAGTCTAGTTCATTTTTCATTTTCTTTTTTTTGAAAACCAAAAAAATGACAAATTCCTATGTTTCTCAAAATGATGAATCAATTACACTTGATGATCTTCTCTTTCTCCATGATAATTTCCTAAGCTCTTTGAAAGTTGAATCTCCAAAATCATTGTTTGAGATGCTCCTTTTCATGAAGTATCTTGAAACTCAAGAAGATCAAAGAATAGATTCTAGTTTGAATTTATTTGAGGTCATGTCCCAACAAGTTGTAAAAGGCTTTTTGGGAATCTCTAACCTAATGCAAGAATCTATTAAGGATGTTTCGCGGAGAAGAGATGAGTTTGAGGTTACATTGCCACCTATGATGCATGACATTGAGGAGTTGAGTATTGGAGAGTTTGTTCCTACTCGTTCCTCTTTGAGTGAATGCCTTGATGATGGTGATGAAAATCTATTTTCTCCTTTTTGCCTTGAAGTGCTTAAGTCGATTCAAATTGAGGATGAAAGTGAATGTGCCAACCAAAAACTTTTAAAAGTGCATGAAGGATCTTATGTTGAGATTTCTTGTGCTCTTTGTGATGTGAGTAAGGTTGTTTGTGAAACTTTTGTTCCCACTCCCTTCCCTCATTCCCCATTCCGAAAGAAGAAACTCAACATTTATCCTTCATTTCCCATCTCTTTTCCCTTTTTGTCCCATTTCCCACCACTTGAGGATTCTTTTTCCTCTATTGATCCTAATGATTCTCCTTCCCCAAAGGAGCAAGAAGAAGGGAGTATTTCTTTTGTTTGTCCTTTTGATTTTTCTTATTTTTGGTTCCCCACACCCCGTAGGCATAGAGTTGCATTCTACTTTGTGCTTGCTTCTCATTTTACTCTTGCCTACTTGTCACTCTTGGATATGTTTGCCATTGCATATGACAAACTATTGCGATCATTGTTGGGGTACTTACTAGATGTAAAAAGGCTTCAAGCTAATGACGTAAAAAGAGCGCTTCTCGGGAGGCAACCCGTGGGTGTTGGCCATTTGGCCCATGTATACTAATTTTTCATGATTTTTGAAGTTTTTTGTGCCTCAAGCTTTCTTGATGTGGAAATATTTGTATCCATCTTTGCCATGTCCGGCTATTCTTCTTGGTGAGTTCGTTCGTTATTACGGTTCTTTGCGGGACTTGCTCCCACAATATCTCCGGTAATATCCTTCTAACTCACATGCATTTTTTGGGATCGGGCATATTTCTTGTGGGGCATTGGTTGGATGGGTAGTTGTCCCCCTCCTAGTTTCGTTTTAGGCCTTGAGGACATGGCCTAATTCAAGCTTGGGGGGAGATTTTATTGTTTGGATTGCTACTTTGATCTCCATGTGATGGATTGCTTGATTTTGTGAATATTTTGGATTTTGTGCATATTTCTTGATTAGTTTAATCGATTTTCTTTATTTTCTTTATTTTTATTTTTCTTTTTACTTCCTTTTCTTTTCCTTATTTTCTTTTTCATTTCTTTTCTTTCCTTTTCCTTTTCGATCTTTGTCAAGGCAAGATTTTCTAGTTTTTAGGATTTATTCTTGATTTGGGCATAATAAAATGGAACTTGTAGGTTAGAATGATTTTATTCCTACTTGGTAGATGTGTGCACGGTTTTCAATGTCTTGGTTCGAGTCTAGGATTTAGGTGTTAAGAAAGTCGGTTAGAACTTTGGGTAGCATGAGTCTTGAACCCTTGGTTTGTGGTAAGACGATGTCGATCTCTCTAGTGACTTGAAACCGGAGAGGGTATTATTTGCTCCCATTTGTGAGGATCATGTTCATATTAGCCCAAACACATGTATACATATTGAGTGGCATGGATCCTTGGCATTGACTTTCTTATATCCCGAATTTGACTTGTTCCTTCCAGAGACCGCGACCGAACTACTTTAGGGGACGATAGAGGCATTTCTTTCGGTGACTATTTTTCTTTTTAGTTTAGGACTTTATTTTCTATTTTTCTCATATATTTTTCTTTTCACTTGCCCCCTTGCTAGCCATTTGGGCCTTGCCCCTTCATTTCTTATAAGCTCATTACAAGCCTATTAGCCTTTGTTTTATTTTCACCCTTAGAAGTGATAGTAAAGCTTTGAGTTATTATGCTTGATGTTTTGAATGATTATGCAATGATGAGGAATGATTGATATTGGTTAGAATGACAAAGTTTGGGATTATGTTGCATATAGTGAATAAATAAGCAAAAGCAAAAAGAGAAAGGAAGTTTTGAAAAAGCCAAAAATAGAGAAAAACAAGGCAATGAGAAAAGTTTCAATTGAAACACAAAAAAAGGAGAAAATCAAATCAAGAAAAGTTCAAAAATAGTTTTAGTTTAGTTTTGTTGTTCAATAAGCTTGAGGGTGCCCCAAATAAGTGGTATGAGTTTGTTTTGGTTCGATTTGCTTGGGTAAAGTTCATTTTGTTCTTCACTTTAGGTTTGAGCACCAATTTCCAAATTTGTTCCACACCCTCACCCCTAGCCTATACGATACACCCTAAAAAGTCCTCTTGACCCTTTTGAGTTGAGTCATTGTCGGTGGAGGGAGGATTTGTTCAAATTTATGGAATGAGGTTGTCATGCTAAGATGTCGGGTAACCTTCTCTTCTCCCTTGCAATTCTTGTCTTCCGGCGCCTTCGTGGCGTCATGAGAATCTATTCTTAAGGGTGGATGGGATCTAGAGATTTGACGTGGTATGCTCGGTTGAAGGGGAATGGATAAGTGCGAACCCTTAGTTCTCTTTGCTTCACACTTGAATCCTTCACTCGATTTAGGACATTGGTTAGCGTGCATTCGTTTATTGGTTAGTAATATTAGCATTCTTTCGTGATCGTTCCATAATAAAAGCCCTTTTCTTGAATTTTGTAGTTTTATTTTTCTTTCTTTTCTATTTTCTTTTCCTTTCTTTCTTTTCTTTTCTTTTCTTTTTCTCTTCTTTCCTTTTTCTTGGTTTGTTTTCCTTTTTAGGTCTTGCCTTGATTCAAATTTTTGGAAGAGTTATGGGTGGTTCTCTTTCGAAACCCTTGCGAGATCCCACTCTCCCTCATGAGCGATTATGGGGTTTAAAGAGCTTGATGCATGTGCTTAAATGCAACCGTGATTCCTACGAAAGTGAGTTGGTGTGCATTCTTGTAGTTCTTATTTTCGTAATTTTGATTTTGAATAATTAAGCTTATTCTCCTTCCCATTTCTCATTCTAGCTTTGCTTGAGGACAAGCAAAGGGTTAGCTTGAGGGAGTTTGATGAGCGACATTAATGTCGCTCTTAGCTTAGGATTTTAGTTCATTTTATTAGCATTTTTGCTTAGTTTTATTGTTTTTAGTTCGTTTATTGCATTTTTGCATTTATCGTAACATTTTCTCGTCTTGCGTATATTTTAGTCGTTTTTGCTCTAAACGTGCCTTTTGTGCGCATTCTCATTGCGTAAGAGTCGTTTTGAGTATTAACGTGTTAATAACGTGTCATTATGCTTGTCGACGAGTTATATGTTTTGCGATTTGTAAAAAAATGTTAAACGAATTAATATTTATAATAATATGCTTTACGATTTCTATGTGCAGCGACGAAGCAATTAACTTGCTTGCTGCCCTCAAAGTGCACGAACAGCCACAACAAAGCAAGCAGAATAGCGCGCGCTAACAGCAGCCTTGTACACTCGACTACAGCAGCCTCGTGGACTCGTTTCCACGAGCCTTGAAGTGCCTTGATAGAATCCAGAACCTAGCAGCAGCACACGAGCAGAATAGCAGCTTTGCCACAGCAGAACAACGCAGCAACAACACGAGCAGTGGTGCACGTACACAGTGTTGTGCGGTCGAACAGCTAGGCTTTGCGGTCGCACGTGCCTGCTGTGCGGGCGTGGTACAGAACTCGGGCGCACAAGACCGCCATTTGAGATCAGTAGCTTCTGTTTTGTTGTGCGACCGAACAAGTTTTGTTGTGCGACAGAACATACCCTTTGTTCGATCGCACGGCTACGCGGGATTGCTAATATAAAAAGAAATTCGCAGCATTGTTTCGACAATTAGATTTTTACCTAATTTCATTTTTTAGATTTTCATTTTTATAATTATCTTAGAATTCTAGAGAGAGAATTAGATTAGGGCTTAGATTAGAGGTTAGGATTAGGATTCTTAGCTTCAAATTCTTCAATTCTTAGTGGATTCAAACTCTAAATTTTAGATTTCTTTTCTCTTTCATTTGAGTTTTGCTCTTCAATTTTGTTCTTCAATTTTGATGCAATTTCAACAATTCAAGGTATAATTCTACTTTTTTCTTTAATTTGTTCTTTCATTCTTTAATTGTTTGATTAATTTCGTTTAAGCTTTGATTTCATTGTTGAATTCTAGAATTAGTTTCATATTTTGAATTTTCTTGATTTTTCACCCCAATTTTAATATTTGAATTTTCTGATTTTTGTTGATTCAATTAGTTTCATTAATTCAATTAGTTTCATGATTAGGATTAGTTTTATTTTAATTTTGTTATTAATCATGCTTATTGAGTAGTCTTAGTCTAGAGATTTGGGTTGAATCCTTGGGAGTGAATTTGGGGAAATTATAGGGAAATTCATGATTGATGTTGTGATTAAACTTGCATTTGATGCTAGGATTTCCATTACTATAGAATTTGTAGTTGCAAATGCTAGTTCCATAGGATTGATTGGAGTGCATTGTTTTGGTTTGGCAAGAGATTGTGAATCTCTATGATGCATGTGAAAAGTAGGTCTCAATCGTGAGTTGTCTAGTTTTAGGATCATGCGAGCGCTTTTCCTAGACTAGAGGACTTAGCGTGCTCTATCCGAGAGGTGGCGAGCGCGTCATTAGTTTCTTTTCCCCTATGTGTCAAGTCCTTGCATCGTCATTGTGTTTCGACCATTGTGCTTCTCCTAATTCAACTTCCTGCCGATTCCGAAATCTCAAGAATTTCTTTACTTGTTCATATTTCGTGCTTTTCTTGCTTTCATTAGGTTAATACAAAAACTCATTTTCTGTTCGAGCTAGCTTTTGAACACATTAGATTGAAAAGTCAAACATGTTCATTCTCTTGGGACGATCCCTATGCTTGCCTCTATAGTCAATATAGCCGATTAGTTAGGTGTTTTACAAATTTTGTTTGATTGAGGTGTATTCTTTCAACGACGGAAAATACTACTATCATTCGCCAATACGTTCAGATCCGTCTTGATTATTGTAGCTTAGACAACGCACACGATAGTTTTCTTTTCAGGATGAACAGTTTTTGGGTAGAGAGAAAAACTGAACTACGTAATTTAGGAATTAGGTTTAGGTTACTGGAAAAACTTAATTGTGTTGGTGCGCGGAAAATATAACCTAATTGTTATATTAAGTGTAACAGGCCAAGACCAAAGGCCTTGACCGGCCACACATCACACACGCGTGCACAGCCCGCGCACAACACACACACTGCAGGCCGAAGCCCATAGCTCAGCTGAGAAAAATGGGTCGTGGGCCTTGCTTTGCTCGCTGTTGTGTTGCTGCGCCTTTGTCCGCGCTTCCACGCCCACGCGGGCTTGCTTGCTTGCTGCGTTGCGAGCTCGCTGGCTCGTTGGGCCTTGCGCGCATGCGCGCTTGGCTCGACGAGCCGACAGCTCCTATGCGGCTCGTATTCGCGACGAACGTCTTACGGCTATTATTTATCGTATCGTACACGACGAATCACCGTCGTACGATACAATTATTCGTTTCGCCTATCTTACAAATATTCGCGATACGATATACAATTCTGACGCAAGGTCGTATCGTATAATACGTTTTTCCAAACTAATTCCCGAAAAGCTATTAAATGAATTTCGGATTCATTTAACCTGGTGATCTGTTACATGTCATTGGTGTGACCTTATAGGTTCAGCCAAGAGTAAGTTGTGAGCCTAATATAGATTAGAACTCATTAATCGGAAGCATTGCTCCAGCTAGCTATTCCGATCACTTGATCTCACTGAATTAATTGTTCGCAATTAATCTGAACCTTGGTATTAGACTTAATGCACCTTAGGTGAAGGACATATATCCTTCAGTCTCCCACTTGTCATTCAGACAAGTGCGCATTCCGATTCCTTTATCTCTTGGTGTTAGTTACTGAACATAAGGTAAGATCCAAGCCATCCTTATTAGGTCCAGAAGTGTTTCTCGAATTACTGAGTTCAACTGTTAAACTTTTACAAAAGGTTAAGCCTTAACCAATCTGAGCACGGCCATGATTTTCATTACATCTAACTCTTCGATAGGCCTTGTACAACAACAACACCATATCCTATCAAAGATAGGAGGACAATCCCTTCTTGTAACTTATGAACAACTTACTTTGATTCATAGTACGCCCAATTACTGCTTTTATATCCTCCTTTTACGGTGCGACGTTTAGCGAGAATTAAAGCGAACTAATTCTCAAACAAGCAGCCATAACTACTCAGGTTCTGAGAAATAGGTTCCAATCACCATTAGTGAGAACTACTTATGACATGACTTTAATCTCTTAAAGTGTTCTCATGGTCAATCCGATACAAGATCCAATAACTATCTATGCAAATGATTTCTGACATCCAGTCCATCTAGTTCAAGAAATAGAACTATAAATCAACTTGCAATCTAATCTTCATTAGTCATTGGTCGTCCAACCTTTCAATGACCTGGATTAGGGATCCTTTTGTGATTTCAATATTCAAGTTCACTTATGGGTGTTTCTTTGTCAAAGAATCCATCTTGACATCCCATTTGAATGTTTTGAATCACTTGGACTTCATCATTTAATACTAAACCAAGATTAAATGATATATGAAATATGATTTCATAAATGATAAATGTTTAAACCAAAAGCTTACCAATTTGAGGGCCTCTAACCCAAAATCAGGCATTTAATGTTTTACAGATATAGGCCTTTCACCCAATACTTAAAACATTCATGGAACTCAAACTTTATTCCATTTCTGCATATGAGTGTTGTATCTCATTTGATGCATAGGTTTAGTTTATCATACTTTGCTATTCTTAGTATCTTTTCTATCGAAAGCCTTTCGATGTAAGATGAAAAGATCTTTGAATATGTTTATAGTATGTTCTAGTCTTTCATTGCTGTCTAGAATGATAATCATATTTAAAATAGAAAATCATCTAGATAGCAGACTTGTGATCAATCTGAGTTCATTGAAGAACTCTCACTAGAAACAATTCCCTTTCATTGCTTCTTAGGCAATAATGAGTTCATTTCAATTATGTAGAATTGCAAACGATGCTTCCCTCTTGGAATACTCCAACCAGTTCACAACGATTTGGGAGATACATCTTTCAACTGAGAACTTGGAAACTTGTAGACACCTACTTTTATCCCCATTCCCGAAAGGGAAGGTTCGATGATGAGAACATATATCTCCACTTGGCAACGCATCTCCTATAAAATAACGAATCTCAATCACCCTTTTCATTTCACCTGAAACCTGCTATTTATAGAAACCTGCTATTTATGGAAACCTGCTAAAAATAGTAACTGCCGTAATGGGTAGTTGATAAAAGTGGCAAGTCATAAAAGATAGAAACCTGTCAGAATTAGGTATTGCACTCCAACATAAATCCTAAATAAGATAGAAATTACAAGAGGAATCCTATTCCTAATATGATTCGAAAATAAGAGTTACGTATTAATTAAAATCCTAACGAGCCTAGAGTTCGTAAGGGGCCCAGACGCATTCCGTCGTAAAGTTAATACGCGCTAAAAGACTCGAATAAGTCTCAAACACTCCGGATTCTAAGAGTCCAAATCTGACAAAGAAAACGGCCCAGACCCTATTTTCAACGCCTGGCTCTGGGCGCCGAAATCTTCGGCGCCCAGCCCTGGGCGCTGAAATTACCTGGGACGTGTTCTTTCCTAATTCTTCGTGGATTAGAGCTCTAAAATTCTATCTTTCCACAAACTCTTTTCTATAAATATATCCCCAAATTCGACGTGAAAGACAATTCATATTCTGAGTATTGACTCCAACCCCTAAGCCTAAGCCTCACGCTGCGAAATTGATCCCGTGTTCTGTCGCAATCGATCCAAAAATCGAACAGAACGTATCCTGTCCAGTAACTTGAGTTTCTTTAAATAAAAGGAGAAATAGCAAAGTCAAAGTGGTTAGTTTTCTGAGAACCATGACGCACCTCTCAAGGGTGCGTCGTAATGTGTCCCTTTCCATGATTTAATTGCTTTCCTCGCCCTTTTATGAACTGTTAAACTAATCAAATCTGATTGTTCTATCACGCCTAATAAAGATAATATGTTGGGAAATTGGATTATCATGCTAGGTCCCTTAAAACAATCTAAATCAGATAATCGCGACCGATCTAGTATTATATGTTGCATATTGTTAAAATAAACTCAGATTAGTTTAATAGTTAACGCATGTCCCTTCAATTATTTATGCTGAGCTAGTAAGGATATCCTGCCTCTGGAGTTATCGAAGAGCGAGTACTCCTCTCGGTAGTTACAGTCCCCCGAACCCTCAATCTCTACCTTGCGGGTGTATGTTGAGAGATCCCCACACCAGGGATCACAAGGGAACCTACGGCCGTCGTGGTCAAACATAAATGCACTCCCTTTATGTCACGATAACCGGGTTTTGTCAGTTTTTCTCATTGTCGTTAAAAACTGAATGGCGACTCCTATATTACTAGTCAATTAGGTGTAAACTCACAGGAAATCCAATTACACTTGATTTCACAAAAAGAAACGTCACACCCACGAGGGACAAGGTCACGCATTAGCCTCGTGCTTTTTCGACCCCCTCACAGTGGCGACTCCACTAGGGATAGTGAAGGAAATACTCGTGCTCGTAGGTAATCAAAATAGCCGAAGGGTGAAACGGTCCTACCCCGCGTTTATTTCCCCATCAAGTTGGGACGACCTGAAAATCAGCATATTAATGTGAACGAACAGAACCGCATAACGAATCTTGGCTCCCTTGGATGTTTCATCTCGGGAGTTGGGACTAAGGATACCCATCGCCAACCGGGGGGTGCATACGCTTCGAATGTTGTCCACTCGGCACTTTCGCTAGTAGTACACCCGTCCCAAACCCAATCGCTCGCCCATTAGGTCCCTCTCATTGGTGCATGCCCCCTTGGCTTACATCGTGATTGGCCTCTTGGGCGAAATTCGTCTGTTGAAGGCACTACCTCGACCGGGGCATGTGTTGGATCTGCGATAGAAGCGGTACCAAGCCAGGCACAAATACTACCCATAGAAGCCTATCATAAACTACATGACATATTATTATTGCCTCATGATGTAATGTTAGTTATGTGTAGCGAAATATGTGATTGTGTGTGACAAACAACGTTAGAAAACCAACGACCTTAAAAATTTCCCAAACATTCATAAACCGATTGGCCAAAGAGTTATACCAAAATACGTGTTCCGCAAACCCGAACGATCGCCACAAAAATAAGCGACACTCGGGATGGCCCGTAACGAATCCCACAAACGCCGCACAACGCGTAAAGGACGTTATTAGGCAAGCACAAAAAATCAAAGTCGCATAAACAAAAAGTATACGCAAACAAAAGACGAGAACCAGCCAGGGACGCATTTTCAACGCCCCTGGCTGGGCGCCAAAATTTCTCACGCCCTACGTTGGGCGCTGAAGTTGCTGCCTGGCCTTTGGGTCAGGTGCAGTAGCCTCGGTGCCCGCACAAAAAATACGTAGCAAAAAAACTATTCGTAAAAAAAATTGCTGCAAGGGCGTGTGAAAAGAACTCGATTCTTAAAGAGACTAAAAAAACATGAATTAAAATAAATAACTCTTTGTGTCGTTGATTAGGTCTCCTACGACGACAATGCTCGGCACCAAAACCGAGCATGCTAATAACTACGAATGTCACACGGGCAAGTGTTTCGAAAATCCAAAGAATGACCAAAAGAAAAACCAATAGAGAAAGTCAAAAGTCTAGACTAAGTAATGCTTGAAACTTTAGGGCCTAAACTTTAGCTTATCTTATGCATAGGGCTGGTCCTGCCACTTGGTGGCGATCTGAAAATCAAAGGTTAGTGCGTCTCGAAGATACATCACCAACACCAAGTTTAGTGACTCCAAGCTCCGTCCGTCATCCCTCATTTCAAGGATCTCCGTTTCCCCAACCTCGATTCACACCCTCAAACATGTCCATCGAAGAATTGCGAGACCAGATGGTCCAAATGGCCCAACTTATGAGCCAACTGAAAATGGAAAACGAAGCCTTAGCGGCTGCGCAAGCCAAAAATGACCTCGATAACGAGAAGAGGATTAAAAAAATGGTCCTACAGCAAACCATGGGGAGCAAGTACTTCTCCCTCGATCCTGAACCTTTTCCTGGCAAACTACCAGAAAAGTTCAGTTCATCTGACTTACCAAAGTTTAAAGCCACGGACAATCCCCGTGATCATCTATTGAGCTTTGTGAATGCCATGAACTTGAAAGGCGTGGACAAGTCCATGTATTTACCTGACTTTCCTTTGTCCTTGGAACCTGTGCCGCTCAAATGGTACTACCACCAGGACCCTAAGCTCTTCCCCACTTGGGAAGACTTTGTCAATGTCTTCATCAAGCAATACTCGTCGAACATGGATTTT
The DNA here is from genome assembly GCF_020520425.1 of Spinacia oleracea. Lineage (NCBI taxonomy): Eukaryota > Viridiplantae > Streptophyta > Magnoliopsida > Caryophyllales > Amaranthaceae > Spinacia > Spinacia oleracea. The sequence goes on along the minus strand of NC_079491.1, from coordinate 70,872,013 downwards.
CAAGTCACCATGCGCGAGCTGAAAGTTCTCTTCCAAAAGAAAAATGAAGGTTTCACAACCTACTTTCCTAGATGGAGGGACCAGGCGGGCCAACTAATCAATAGGCCTCCCGAAACAGAATTGGTCCAAAAATTCATTGACAACCTGGACCCGGCTTACAGACAACACCTTAGGTACCTGGGACTTGACACTTTCAAAAGAGTTTATGATGTGGGAATAAATATCGAGAATGACCTCGCAAAAACAATACAAAGTAAGCCCGCATACAAAAGCAGCGCCTACAACAGGGGCAACACATCCCAAGCCCAAGAAGTCCATGCCGTAGAAGAGACTCCCGCCCGAAGAAGCCCTGGAAGATGGGTCCGAGATCGAAAGTTTGCCCCATTCGGGTCAACTTTAGTACAAGCCCTTGAAAGACTAACCAATCAAGGAAAGTTGAGGCCAATAGGCCCCACTCGTAACCCTCCTGTCAAGAGAAAATATTGGGTCGAAGGTACTTACTGCAAATTCCATCAAGGAAATGGGCATGACACTGAAAACTGCTGGAATCTAAAAAACACGATCCAGGACATGATAAAGGATGAAATGATACCTCTCCCTAACGTTGGCAAACCCAACAACAACAAGAGTCCACTCGGCTCTTGTCACATCTCTCTCGACCAACCAAAAAATGAGAACTTCGACCCTACGGTGTACATTACACCCCAAGGAGCACCACTCTTTGTGGTCCCTATGGATCGAATAGAGAGAGAAGTGTGCGGTGTGTGGGATGATGATGCTGAAGATATCTACCTATCTCAAGTATCGGGCCAGGACCTCTTTAGTGAAACTTGGCCCGGATATGCTCTCATTGACACCACCCCTCAGGAACCCGAAGTCGACAATCTCACCCGATCCGGAAGGATATACCAACCGGATATTCTCCCACCTCCCATGGATGATATCCCAGTCAGACAAACTCCTGAGACTGGACGGCACACCACCGTCGCAGAAGTCATTGAAAATCATCTCTTGAAGCAACTAAAAAGAACTAAGGCCGAGATTACCATCTGGGATCTCATGTGTACTTCGAAGGAGCATCGCGATAAACTTATTCGCTCACTTGACCTCATCTCAGTGCCTACGGATATCACACCTAACTCATTGGTTAACCACGTCACGAGAGATGCTGGAGAAAAGACCATAGTTTTTACCGACAAAGACCTGCCCAAAGAGGGGGGTGCCCACAATAAAGCCCTCTATCTAGTGGTTGGATGCAAGGGACAAAACATCCCCCTAGCGCTTGTAGATAATGGTTCGGCAGTTAACGTTTGCCCATTGCGAACCGCCCATTTCTTAGGGCTAGGAAGCGATGAATTCCAAACCTCTACGCAAGGAGTACGAGCTTATGATAATTCTCGAAGGCCTGTGTTGGGAAAGATCAACCTTACAATACAAACCGGGCCTGTGGCACGCACCACGGAGTTTCAAATAATCGACATCAAGCCCACTTTCAACCTCCTCTTGGGGCGACCTTGGCTCCATGACTTAGGAGGTGTGGCTTCTACCCTGCACCAAATGGTTAAACTTAACCATAACGGAGTGATTCTGGAAATCCGCGCCCCTCCTCTCGACATCACTTGTACTATGGTTGGAACGGCCGAAACTGCAGACGACCTTTATGGGTTTCAAATGGAGGAAGCAATCCAGTTCATCGAAGACTATGATCCAGCATTCCTAGACCCGCACGCATCCCGAGTCATCCCTAGAATGCTGTTAGCTCAAGGTTATTTCCTAGGAACCCCATTAGGCATAAGGAAGAAGGAATGCACGTTCCATCCTTTACCCAACAAATCTACTCCCTTTGACCTAGGCTATAAACCAACGGAGGAAGATATTGCTGACCGCTTGTCTAGCCTACGCCTTAACAAGGCCAAACAAACCACCCTCCTTCCCCCGTATCAAAGAACCCTTAACGGAATGTTCGTTCGGGAAGGAGAAGAACACCCATGCTGTGATTTCCCTGAACCCTTCGTTCAGGATGGCTTGCTAAAACCCGGATTTGTAATTCTCCATGACTGCCACACCTTGGATGAGGCACCCCACCTCACCAAGACCAAAACAGCTGAAATATTGGACAACCAGGCTCTATGGACATTGTTCAACGAATCGAGGCCTATGGAGGACGAGACTGTGATGACTACCCTAGATTTACAAGATGAAGGTTTCGATCCAACCCGGTTAATCTCTCCTGCATCAACACTAGAAGAGATCGAGAACGGATGGGTGAAGACATGTCAGTGGGTCAACGCAAAAGGAATAGAATTCAAGATGAGTACCGGTGAAGGACCAAAGTTTTACGAGACTAAACCCAAGGCTTGAGCCATATAGAGCACCTTAAAAAAAGCGCCTAGTAGTTCTTTAGATTGATAGAAAAAAATAAAAGCTTTAGATGGTCCTAAGACCCCTTAGAATATAGGTTAATTTTATTTCATTGTGTTTCCCTTATTTTCCAAATTAATAAAGGCGTAAGATTTCTCCTAAAAACTTTTATTCTAACACTAAATAAACACCAAACGTACTTGCAAATACAAAAACAAAAAAAAGCAGCCCACTCTAGGCCCAATAAACAAGGCCCACTCGGTCTTGAATCGTGACATCGAAATGAACCACACTATCATATTGCCACAACATAAGGGTCTAACCCATGCAACCCAAAGAAATCAAAAAGGAAATCAAATTCAAAACAATACAAATGTTGCTCAAGAAAAAAAACTCATAAAAATAAACGCCGCCCCCCGCACCAACACGCACCTCAGCCCACTCAAAAGCCTATACAAAGATCTTCATATCGTCCACACACTAAGCCCATTCTCAAAACCGTTTTGAGTCACGAATAGAAAAAATTAATCCGGACAAAAATGCGTCTCACGCTAACAGTTCAAAAAGCCTCCGAAATAGCCTCAAAATTGATCTTAATACGAATAAAAAGTAAAGCACAAAACAAAGAGAAAAGAAATAAATGCAAGAACATGTGAAGCAAAGCGTAAAAAAAGACCGCCTAGAAGTCATTTTCAGCGCCCAGGGCTGGGCGCCGAAATCATTGACGCCCCAGCCTAGGCGTTGAAACTCTCTGCCTGCCTAACTTTTTTCCAGAAGTGCTCGTCATTTTATCCGCACATAACGGAAAAATAACGAACACTTGAGGGGTACATCACGTATCCAGATATGCGTACCAAAAAATAGCCGTACAAAAAACACATGGAATTTCATTTTTATGAACAGATACGCGGCTTACGGCAAAAAAAAAAAATAATACAACAGCAGACTAAAATAATATGTTTCCACCTCAGGGCATATTTATTAAAATTCGGCACCCTAGAATTTATTCTAGCTAGAACTACGCGCGACCTGATTCTAACAAAGATACGTAGGAAATCCTATTCATGGATTCGGTCCAATCAAGTAAAAAACATATATACATTGTGCAAAAGTGTTAGACATATAAAAAAAAGAGAAGCAAAAATGAAAGTAAAAATAAAATACGCCTTTATTAAAAAATGATAAGAAGGAAAACAAAAGTGCTAAGAAGGAAAAAACAAACACAACTGAAATAAATAAAGGGCACCTACACCCTAGAAAGAACTACACTACTCTAGTTCTTCCGGATCATCAAATAAAGTCTTGTAGAGGGCAATGTTCGCAGGATCCACCCCCACAGTCTTCTGCGCTGCCCCTATATCAATCTCCATAAGAACCGGCTCCTGGACACTAACTTCCAAAGATGCCAAGGCTTCAGAAACATTCTCAGTTTGAACAGTTATAGCCTGCTCAGCCTCAAGGGCACAGACAATGATGGGGGAAGGATTATCAACATCAACTGGATTAGTCAATGTTTCTACTGGTGGCTGAGCTTTCCTAACCCATACATTGTTCCGGCGACGATCTCCACGAGAGCTTGCATTTCTTTTAGCAACGGCAGGCCCCTTCATGTTAGGCATCTTCTTAGGCCTAGAACTGGAACGGGGAGAAACTTCCTTTCGCTTTCGATCAGGACGAGCTTTCACAGTCTTAATACCATGGGTGCGTGGATTGGCAGAATCATGGCCCTCATATCTAACCTGAATACGAGGTATTAAAAGCTCAGCCGGCTCCCCATTTCGAGCCTCGGTCCTCACAGCTTTATCATCGGAACTCATCCACAACTTGTAGTTTTCAGAAAGACCCACACAACCATTTTTAGCTACGGCCCAACGCGGGAGACCATCATAATACTTAGCCCATGCTTGAACCCGTGCTTGTGAAAAGGCCGCTACTTTAGGTGGTACTGTATCAGAAAAGGGGATAGTCTGCCTTAAGCCGTATTGACGCATGACTCGGTAAGGAAAGATATAAATGGGCCGGGATAGCCCCAACAAAGAAACATAAACCGACACATCAGAACCCCCCGTCATAGTAGTCAAACCCCACCACGGTACCACCCACTTAATCGAACAGATACCATGAGTAAATAAGGAAGCCCACTCGGCCTCGTCCTGGCCTCGGTGAAAATACTTTCGGTTACCCAAGGCTATAGGGCGATAATGTTTAGGATCGGCAGGAGTGTCAAAAAGCCTAAGTTGTTCCATGAGCCAAATCTGCAAAAAACGGGTACGATAAAAAAAATTAAAAAACGGAACCTGGGGCGCAGTTTCAACGCCCAGGACCAGGCGCGGGAAATTCTAACGCCCAGCCCTGGGCGCTGAAACTCAACTCCAGGCAGGACGAGTAAAAAATATGCAAAAAAACATATATGTGCGCAAAGAAAAGATCGATTACCTGCAGCAATAGGGGGCTTCCCTTAAAATATTCAGATTTGGCATTCTTCTTCAACTCATCCGCACTCAGCAGAGTCTCGACGACAACCAACGGCATAATAGAATAGCAACTTTCCATCTGGCTAATCAAGGGGATCAACCTTATGTCACCGAACTCACCATTGTTATTTGACAGCAAATAATGATTCAACAAGCAAAATACAAGAATTCGAATGTTCAATTTCTGTTCGGTCATATTTTTACTAGGCGTAAAGTGATGTTTTACAAGCTTTGCCAAATCAACCTCATTACCTACAACAATCTCAGCGAGCATGTTAGCATCTAGTCCTAGGAAAGTCCCTATGGTTGTTTTACCCTCTTCAATGGTGCCAGGAGTAGCATTAGTAGGATAACCAAGGATCGCAGCAAATTCATCTGGCAAAGGACATATTTCATTGCCCCGAAAGACAAAAATATGATGATCGGAATCCCAAAAGCTCAAGGCAGCATACAGAAAGTTATAGTCAATATTAATTTGTTGCAAGCCTAAAAGTGCCTCTAAGTGGTATTCTTTCAACAAAGCCTTTTCTGTAGGAGTAAGGGCTCTTAGCCAACGCCTCACAGCTCGTTGGAGGGAGAAGGGAGGAATCGACATGACAAAAGCAAGGAGGAATTAAAGCTAAGCAACTACAAGAGAGAAGAAGATTGAGAGTGATGGAAAAGAGGGACGTATCTAACCCATATATATAGCTGAAGACATCAAGTAACATCCTGATCCCATTCGGAAACGCGCTGAGAAATCCGAAAACCAAAAATCGCCAGGAAAAGACTTTCAGCGCCCACGGCTGGGCGCTGAAATGATTAACGCCTAGCCTTGGGCGCTGAAAATGCAGCCCAAGGCCCGGATCTCACAAAACGCGGAACAGGAAAGGACTTAAAACCATGTTGGTAGACACAAGGCCCTATTGCAATCAAGATCAACCCCAAAAGCACCGTTAGCCCCCAAATAGTGAAAATGAATGTTGAAACTTGGTCAAAACTTAGACTCGTCTCAAGGAATATATGTGTACACTTTTCAAAACAAATATGAGCAAAATAAATATCAAGGTCATTCTTCGAAACACCAAAAAATATTGTTAAGTCGTTGGTTCCCAAAAAATGTCTGTTTGTCTAAAGATTAATCCGGGCTAAGCTAAACCGGATATTATTAGAAAATAAACTTCGTCGCCCAGAAAATGAAGTCGCACTCCACGACTTCGTCAAAATAGCATACCACTATAAAGGTCGCTCGCACATACGAGCACGACCCCAAACATGATTAAAGGACGTTATAAAATACGTACCTCTCTCGGCAAGAAATGACCGTCAAACCCGGGTGCTTGGGGGTTCATCTAAGCCCGTTGTCAACCCACATTTAGGTTACAACTAAATCCAAGCATCCCTCGAAAGAATTCGCTTTTGCAATAATGAATAAAAGAAATTCTCAAAAGAAATCACGATGAACAAAAAATAGGGGCTTGCCCACCTCAATCGGGCAAGATCGCGCCACGAACCGCGCAAGTTCCAAATCGAAAAAACGAATTCAGGGACGTCCACCCTCAGCGGACAGGGCTCGCCCATCCTCAGCAGGCGGGGTCTGCGTCACTAGCCGCGCAGGTCCTTAGTTTTCGATAAATAGAATCTTCAAAAAAACAAAATGAAACAGGCTCGCCATCTTCAGCCGGCGGGTCTACGTCACAAACCACGTAGGTCCTTATTTTCAAAAAGCACAAACAAATTTCAAAATAGATTCGTCCACTTCTATCGGACGGGGTGTCCACCCTTAGCGGACAGGCTCGCCATCTTCAGCTGGCAGGGTCTACGTCACAAACCGCGTAGGTCCTTATTTCAAATTTCAAAACAGATTCGTCCACTTCTATTGGACGGGGTGTCCACCTGTGAGGGGGTCGAAAAAGCACGAGGCTAATGCGTGACCTTGTCCCTCGTGGGTGTGACGTTTCTTTTTGTCAAATCAAGTGTAATTGGATTTCCTGTGAGTTTACACCCAATTGACTAGTAATATAGGAGTCGCCATTCAGTTTTTAACGACAATGAGAAAAACTGACAAAACCAGGTTATCGTGACATAAAGGGAGTGCAATTATGTTTGACCACGACGGCCGTAGGTTCCCTTGTGATTCCTGGTGTGGGGATCTCTCAACATACACCCGCAAGGTAGAGATTGAGGGTTCGGGGGACTGTAACTACCGAGAGGAGTACTCGCTCTTGGATAACTCCAGAGGCAGGATATCCTTACTAGCTCAGCATAAATAATTGAAGGGACATGTGTTAACTATTAAACTAATCTAAGTTGATTTTAATAATATGCAACATATAATACTAGATCGATCGCGATTATCTGATTTAGATTGTTTTAAGGGACCTAGCATGATAATCCAATTTCCCGACATATTATCTTTATTAGGCGTGATAGAACAATCAGATTTAATTTGTTTAACAGTTCATAAAAGGGCGAGGAAAGCAATTAAATCATGCGAAGGGACACATTACGACGCACCCTTGAGAGGTGCGTCACGGTTCTCAGAAAACTAACCACTTTGACTTTGCTATTTCTCCTTTTATTTAACGAATCTCAAATTATAGGACAGGATACGTTCTGTTCGATTTTTGGATCGATTGCGACAGAACGTGTGATCAGTTTTGCAGCGTGACGCTTAGGCTTAGGGGTTTAGAGTCAATACTCAGAATAATAATTGTGTGTTGTTTATTTCACGTCGAACTTAGGGCCCTATTTATAGAAAAGAGTTCGTGGAAAGATAGAATTGTAGAACTCTAATCCACGAGGAATTAGGAAAGAACACGTCCCAGGTAATTTCAGCGCCCAGGGTTGGGCGCCGAAGATTTCAGCGCCCAGCTCTGGTCGTTGGAAATAGGATCCAGGCAATTTCAGGGCCTAGGGCTGGGCTTTGAAATAGATGTTTGGGCCGTTTCTTTGTCAGATTCGGACTCTTAGAATCCGGAGTGTATGAGACTTAATCGAGTCTTTTAGTGCGTATTAATTTTATGACGGAATGCGTCTGGGCCCGTTACGAACTCTAGGCTCGTCAGGATTTTAATTTAATACGTAACTCTTATTTTCGAATCGTATTAGGAATAGGATTCTCTCGCAACTTCTATCTCATTTAGGATTTATGTTGGAGTGCAACACCTAATTCTGACAGGTTTCTATCTTTTATGACTTGCCACTTTTAACAACTACTCATTACGGCAGTTACTATTTTTAGCAGGTTTCCATAAATAGCAGGTTTCTTTAAATAGCAGGTTTCGGGTGAAATGAAAAGGGGAATTGTGATTCGTTATTATAGGAGATGCGTTGCCAAGTGGAGATTTATGTTCTCATCATCGAACCTTCCCTTTCGGGAATGGGGACAAAAGTAGGTGTCTACAGTTAGCTCCCACTTTGACTGAGTCTTGGAGTAAGACGATGGTCAAAGTATTTGACGGAGTGCGCCACACAAGTCATGGTGACCTGCTTTTGCGAGGGTCTCACAAGCCCCCGAGTGATAACATTTGACTTAAGGGTCATCACTTGAAGTGTCGACATATCCCTCACGTGTCATTGGGATTTGTCAACGGATAGTATAGAAACTCCCTCACTTTGTCATTGGAAGTATCTAAAGAGACGTACAAACTCCCTCACTTTGTCATTGGGAGTAGCTACAGATGTTTTCGAAATTAAACCTATAAAGTGTAATTGGGTCTGGCCAAGCCCAACCACGAAGTAAAAATGTTTTTAAAGATTCTCATTTTCAGGGCTAGCTAAACGAGAAAACCCCCTTGTTTTTATGGGACGTAAAACGAAGGAAAATCCAGCACATCGTTCTTTTTTGGAAAAACGGAAAACCAATCCTTTAATTTTTGGAAAAGGGAAAACCAGAAAAAAGTTATCGCTGCAGCGACTAAGGACCTGCGCGGTTAGTGACGCAGACCCCGCCAGCTGAAGATGGCGAGCCTGTCCGCTGAGGGTGGACGCCCCGTCCGATAGAAGTGGACGAATCTGTTTTGATGTTTTGAAAATAAGGACCTACGCGGTTTGTGACGTAGACCCCGCCGGCTGAAGATGGCGAACCTGTCCGCTAAGGGTGGACACCCCGTCCGATAGAAGTGGACGAATCTGTTTTGAAATTTGTTTCTGCTTTTTTGAAAATAAGGACCAACGTGGTTTGTGACTTAGACCCCGCCGGCTGAAGATGGCGAGCCTATTTTGAATTTGAAGATTTTATTTTTCGAAAATTGAGGACCTGCGCGGCTATGCAGACCCCGCCCGTTGAAGGTGGGCGAGCCCATTTTGAATTTCTTACTTTCTTTTTTTTAGACTTGTACAGTGGGATGGTTGAACTTATGGTGCGACGTAGGCTTGTGTGGCCTAACTGCATGTATTAGAACATTTCTCCAGGTGTTGGGACATCATTATTATTTTTTGCATTGGAGTACTTCATCACGCCTCGTTCAGGTGCTCGAACAAGTGTAGCACCTTCTGCGTGGGTGTGCACGGCTTATTACTTCGTTCGATGCGAGGATTCATAGATGTTTCTTTCCTTTTACATCCTTGATTTTTCTTTCGCCTTTGCTTTGGAACGACGTAGACTGTGTAACGGGCGCTTGTAGGGCGAGCGTTATGTGCAGTAGTTTGATCGGAGTTTTGGTGACTCGCGATTTTCAGTTACCCTTGACAGTGGGGTGACTTTATATGTTCTAAGTAGTGCTTAGAATTTGGGAGAGGTTGTAGCCATTCTAAGGTTCGTTTTACACGATCAAATCTTAGGATTGTGCCCCTATGACATATGTATAGCATTAGCATCGAGAATTTGCGGTAAAATCGTCATTTCGGGCATTTTTAGAGTGTTTTTCTCAAGCCCCCAATTGTAGCTACGGGATTGGCTTGGTGCTATAATGCTTGGCATACGTTTTTATGCGTTCATGGTGACATGGATCATGAATAGTTTGAACCAAACTCGTTTAGTGCGAGGTACGTTCGAGTAGTGATTTGCTACTTCTCTTGTAAATGTCGTATTGTGCGACATTGCCTATGGTCAAGGTAGTCACTTGTTGAAGTGTGCCTTGGACAAAAGCTAGGTACCTTTCTTTACCCATAATCATATTTAGAAATCTTTTTGACTCACTTGCAACATCGAGATAAACACATACTTAGCTTAAACCAATGACACTTTATTATGATCGAAGAGGTCTTTGAAAATTATTTGAAATCCGAGTCCTACTGTGTACAATCCGAGGTGTCCTAAGTAGGTTGACTTATAGAAGGGTTCGTACAGGATTACATGAGGGAATCAAAATACTGCTACGATTTTTGGAATGCTGTATAAGGATTTGCTGGAAGCCAGAGTGCAGGCATCAAGATATTACTTGTGCCCGTGTGGCACATGCTTTGGGCTTTTAGGGCCATCTTTTCCAGAATTGCGGGAATATAAACCGTTTTCAAATTGACTTAGATTTACTTGGTGTATGTCTGCACAAAAGGTCAAGGTATACTTAGTTCTTTCCCTAGCTCTTTCATTTCAATTTTTTAGCCCCCGGTTGTTGTTATGTCTTCCCATTAATGATGCTTTTAGATTTCGATCTTAGATTCCCGTGCTACATGTCTGAGTAGGGTGAGCCTTGGTTAAGTGCCAAGTCCTATTGACAATGTCTGATTTTTTCAAAGGGGATTCGCAAGCATTTGAATTACCATGAACGGGTGCCCTGAGTTCGAAGGAACGATGGGGCGATGCCGTAGAACAATCCTCTTTATTGCAAGCTTACTGCCTTTACTACTTGTTGGCGATTATGACTATGTCTAGTGGTGAAAGAAGGTCTTTAAGCGAACGACTATGTCTAGTGGTGAAAGAAGGTCTTTAAGTGAGTTAGTTCTCTTTAGGGAGGGTCAAGTCGAGTACTTTAGAGGTCATGGACGCTTGCGCTAGCCCCCATTCAATTGAGGCAAAGCGATCTTTTGAGTCTTGGCTAAGTGCCTAGGAGTGTGAGTGCTCCTTCTGGCAAGGGTACGTGCCCTTATTATTTTTCGATGTGTGCTCGTTTTGGCATCTTGATAACTTGGATTCTTCCTTTGACTTAAATTTTTCTTTCGACTTGGATTGCAAGTAATTAAATTTCAATAAGGGACTCTATTTCTTATTCTTGTTATTCTATAGGCTTTAACATTTTTGAAAATTGGTTGGACCGAATCATGGATTGCCTACGTATCCGCCTTAAATAGATTTAATTTGGAATCAGGTCTTGCGTAGTTCTTAGCCTAGAAAATGGTTTCTTAGAATGCCGATTTTAAACAAGTATGTTCTGAGGTGGAAACATATTATTTGAAACGGTAGAATAAGTGAAGTTTATTATTATTTTAATCCGCTGCCTTGCCGTAAGCCAAAAATTTGTTTTATATTTTTTTTGAGTACATGTATTTTTTGGTGGTACGTATATCTGAATACGTGATGTACCCCTCAAAGTGTTCGTTATTTTTCCGTGCATGTGCGGATAAAATGACGAGCACTTCTGGACAAATTTTAGCAAGTAGAGAGATTCAGCGCCCAGGCTGGGGCGCTAAAGATTTCGGCGCCCAGCTATGGGCGCTGAAAATGACTTCTGGGCGGATCTTTTTTGGTGCGCTAAATGCTTCTTTTTCTTTTTAGACGAACTTTTAAAGGCGCTTTGCAAAGTTTGCTTTTTGATTATTTATTATTATTTTTTTGTACTTTCATTTGTCTTCTTTTTTTTATTCGTGACTCAAGTCGGTTTGATAGGATAATTTGTATTGGTCAAGCATGAGGATTACATCTGCTAGGACTCACAATTTGCAGCCTCAAGCTAGGGTCATGAGCTTACATCAACCAAGGCCAATGAGTAGCATGGGGGTGGCTCAAGGGTATATCAACAGGATGTATCCAAACAAGGTATATGGTCATTATGCTAATGGTGATGTAAGAGAAGGTTTTGGAAATAATGGGTATGACGCACGTGTCAATGGCCGTACGTGGTTTGCAGTTGACAACAAGAACAAGACCAAGAGTCGAGGTAATGGTTTATTGGGTTATGGCAATGAAAACATGGATGGGTTAAATGAGCTGAACAGGGGCCCCAGAGCGAAGGCGTCTAAGAACATAAGGATTGGAAAGGGTAGACATCGTAGAATTTTATGATTTGGATTGGTTGACTCAATTCTTTTCCTTCGTTTACTTGGGTAAATTTCGCACTTTGGGAGGTACGGGCTAAGTATTTCATGGCTCGCTCTTTTCGCTCTCCCTTTTCTCTTTCTATTTTTTTCTTTTTTCTTGGGATTTCTCCCCAACATAAATCCTTCAAAAAAAAATTTATTTGGGCTAAGAGGTAGATGGTTTTGGTCTTTGAGTCACGAGGCGAGACTGAGTGAGCCTCATTTGGTAGGCCTATAGTGGACCTTTAATTTTAGCGGGCCTAGGGTGGACCTTTAAATTGTCTTACTTTGCAAGCGTATTTAGTCGTTTCTTAAAATGTGCAAATAGCGTAGATTCAAAATGTTGCTTCTACCTTATTGAAATTTAACGAAAGAATTACATCGAAAATAAAGTTTTTTGCTTCTTTTCAGATTCCAATTTTCGGGATTTAATTGGGAGTTGTGATTTAGACTCGAACTTTCATTAATTTTTCTGATTATAACCCGTGTAGGAATACAAGGAGGTGGCCTAGACTCAAAATAATGACGTGGCGTAAGCCTATAATACTTGACCAAGCAACTTTCAGACTTAGGCTAATTGGACCATAACTTTCGTTGGTTGACACTTTAGATTTTAACCCTTGGGTGTCCATTTGTCATGCGCCATTTTGCTTAATGTTGGCAAGGTAGTTAATTGGGGAGATCAAATTTTTATTTTTGCAAGACTAGAATCATTAGTGCGGCTTCTCTCTTAGTGTGTATTGCTTTACCCCAATGGTAGCCTTATGGTATGCCGATTTGGGTATTTTCATGGTTGGTCATGTTGCATTCATGGAAAATCTTTTAGTCCGTACTTATTAGTATTTCAAGGAGCGAGTGACTCAAGAGGACTATGATAGTCGTGACCCAATGTGATCATAAGCCTTGAGGCCATTAATTTTTTCTTTGCCAATGGTATTGACACCTTAGGCTCACTTTGGGGGTTGTGCGACTATGGAGGAATGATTTTCAGAATGTGACTGTTTCCATTTTGCAAATACTTGAATTACATAATATATTCTTTTTGTTGGTGAGAGAGAGTATTGAGGCCGTGGATTCTTAGCAAGGGATGACAATTACATATGGGTGCTTATTGATTTAAATGTTAGGAGGGGAGACTCAATATGGTTTAACCTTTTAACTCGTAGAACGACACCAAGCATTAGGACCGATTCTATGGATAAGACAACTAAGGCTTAGGATTTGGATTGTACTTCGGCATAGCCTAGTCTAGACTCGGATTTATTTATTTATTTATTTGAACATTTATTTTTTCTTGAAGACTTTATTAGAACATTATTTTTTGAATACTTTGCCCATGTGACATTCAAGGTCGTTTAATTAGCATGCTCGGTTTTGGTGCCGAGCATTATCGTCGTAGGAGGCCTAACAACGACACAAAGAGTTATTTATTTTTATTTTATAGTCGCTTTTAGAATCGAGTGCCTTTTCATACGCCCTTGCAGCAATTTTTACGAAAAGTTTTTTTTTTTGCTACGTGTTTTTTTTTGCGCGGGCACCGAGGCTGCTGCGCCTGACCAAAAGGCCAGGCAGCAACTTCAGCGCCCAGCGAAGGGCGTGAAAAATATTAGCGCCCAGCCAGGGGCGTTGAAAATGCGTCCCTGGCTGGTTCTCGTTTCTTGTTTGCGTATACTTTTTGTTTATGCGACTTTGATTTTGCGTGCTTGCCTAATAACATCCTTTACGCGTTGTGCAGCGTTGTGGGATTCGTTACGGGCCCTCCTGAGCGTCGCTTATTTTTGTGGCGATCGTTCGGGGTTGCGGAACACGTATCTTGGTATAACTCTTTGGCCAATTGGCTTATGAATGTTTGGGCAATTTTTATGGTAGTTGGTTTTCTAACATTGTTTGTCACACACAATCATACATTTCGCTACACATAACTAACATTACATCATGAGGCAATAATAATATGTCATGTAGTTTATGATAGGCTTCTATGGGTAGTATTTGCGCCTGGCTTGGTACCGCTTCTATCGCAGATCCAACACATGCCCCGGTCGAGGTAGTGCCTTCAACAGACGAATTTCGCCCAAGAGGCCAATCACGATGTAAGCCAAGGGGGCATGCACCAATGAGAGGGACATAATGGGCGAGCGATTGGGTTTAGGACGGGTGTACTACTAGCGAAAGTGCCGAGTGGACAACATTCGAAGCGTATGCACCCCCCGGTTGGCGATGGGTATCCTTAGTCCAAACTCCCTGAGGGAGCCAAGATTCGTTATGCGGTTCTGCCCGTTCACATTACTATGCTGATTTTCAGGTCGTCCCAACTTGATGGGGAAATAAACGCGTGGTAGGATCGTTTCACCCTTCGGCTATTTTGATTACCTACGAGCACGAGTATTTCCTTCACTATCCCCAGTGGGGTCGCCACTGTGAGGGGGTCGAAAAAGCATGAGGCTAATGCGTGACCTTGTCCCTCGTGGGTGTGACGTTTCTTTTTGTCAAATCAAGTGTAATTGGATTTCCTGTGAGTTTACACCCAATTGACTAGTAATATAGGAGTCGCCATTCAGTTTTTAATGACAATGAGAAAAACTGATAAAACCCGGTTATCGTGACATAAAGGGAGTGCAATTATGTTTGACCACGACGGCCGTAGGTTCCCTTGTGATCCCTGGTGTGGGGATCTCTCAACATACACCCGCAAGGTAGAGATTGAGGGTTCGGGGGACTGTAACTACCGAGAGGAGTACTCGCTCTTTGATAACTCCAGAGGCAGGATATCCTTACTAGCTCAGCATAAATAATTGAAGGGACATGTGTTAATTATTAAACTAATCTGAGTTGATTTTAATAATATGCAACATATAATACTAGATCGATCGCGATTATCTGATTTAGATTGTTTTAAGGGACCTAGCATGATAATCCAATTTCCCGACATATTATCTTTATTAGGCGTGTTAGAACAATCAGATTTAATTAGTTTAACAGTTCATAAAAGGGCGAGGAAAGCAATTAAATCATGCGAAGGGACATATTACGACGCATCCTTGAGAGGTGCGTCACGGTTCTCAGAAAACTAACCACTTTGACTTTGCTATTTCTCCTTTTATTTAATGAATCTCAAATTATAGGACAGGATACGTTCTGTTCGATTTTTGGAACGATTGCGACAGAACGCGTGATCAGTTTTGCAGCGTGAGGCTTAGGCTTAGGGGTTTAGAGTCAATACTCAGAATAATAATTGTGTGTTGTTTTTTTCACGTCGAACTTAGGGCCCTATTTATAGAAAAGAGTTCGTGGAAAGATAGAATTGTAGAACTCTAATCCACGAGGAATTAGGAAAGAACACGTCCCAGGTAATTTCAGCGCCCAGGGCTGGGCGCCGAAGATTTCGGCGCCCAGCTCTGGGCGTTGGAAATAGGATCCAGGAAATTTCAGCGCCCAGGGCTGGGCGTTGAAATCGATGTTTGGGCCGTTTCTTTGTCAGATTCGGACTCTTAGAATCCGGAGTGTATGAGACTTAATCGAGTCTTTTAGTGCGTATTAATTTTATGACGGAATGCGTCTGGGCGCGTTACGAACTCTAGGCTCGTTAGGATTTTAATTTAATATGTAACTCTTATTTTCGAATCATATTAGGAATAGGATGCTCTCGCAACTTCTATCTCTTTAGGATTTATGTTGGAGTGCAACACCTAATTCTGAGAGGTTTTTATCTTTTATGACTTGCCACTTTTAACAACTACCCATTACGGCAGTTACTATTTTTGGCAGGTTTCCATAAATAGCAGGTTTCTATAAATAGCAGGTTTCGGGTGAAATGAAAAGGGGAATTGAGATTCGTTATTTTATAGGAGATGCCTTGCCAAGTGGAGATTTATGTTCTCATCATCGAACCTTCCCTTTCGGGAATGGGGACAAAAGTAGGTGTCTACACCACCCTTAGCGGATAGGCTCGCTATCCTTAGCCGGCGAGGTCTGCGCCACTAACCGCGCAGGTCCTTAGTCGCTGCAGCGATAACTTTATCTGGTTTTCCCTTTTTCCAAAAAAAATTAAAGGATTGGTTTTCCGTTTTCCCAAAAAAGAATGATGTGAGTAGTTTTCCTTTTTTCAAAAAATTAAAGGATTGGTTTTCCGTTTTTCCAAAAAAGAACGATGTGCTGGATTTTCCTTCGTTTTACGTCCCATAAAAACAAGGGGGTTTTCTCGTTTAGCTAACCCTGAAAATGAGAATCTTTAAAAACATTTTTACCTCGTGATTGGGCTTGACCAGGCCCAATTACAATTTATAGCTTTGATTTCGAAAACATCTGTAGCTACTCCCAATGACAAAGTGAGGGACTTTCTACGCATCTTTAGATACTTCCAATGAAAAAGTGAGGGAGTTTCTATACTATCCGTTGATAAATCCCAATGACACGTGAGGGATATGTCGACACTTCAAGTGATGACCCTTAAGTCAAATGTTATCACTCGGGGGCTCGTGAGACCCTCGCAAAACAGGTCACCATGGCTTGTGTGACGCACTCCGTCTAATACTTTGACCATCGTCTTACTCCAAGACTCAGTCAAAGTGGGGGCTAACTGTAGACACCTACTTTTGTCCCCATTCCCGAAAGGGAAGGTTCGATGATGAGAACATAAATCTCCACTTGGCAACGCATCTCCTATAAAATAACGAATCTCAATCACCCTTTTCATTTCACCCAAAACCTACTATTTATAGAAACCTGCTATTTATGGAAACCTGCTAAAACTAGCAACTTCCGTAATGGGTAGTTGTTAAAAGTGGCAAGTCATAAAAGATAGAAACCTGTCAGAATTAGGTGTTGCACTCCAACATAAATCCTAAATGAGATAGAAATTACAAGAGGAATCCTATTACTAATATGATTCGAAAATAAGAGTTACGTATTAATTAAAATCCTAACGAGCCTAGAGTTCGTAAGGGGCCCAGACGCATTCCGTCGTAAAGTTAATACGCGCTAAAAGACTCGAATAAGTCTCAAACACTCCGGATTCTAAGAGTCCAAATCTGACAAAGAAAACGGCCCAGACCCTATTTTCAACGCCTGGCTCTGGGCGCCGAAATCTTCGGCGCCCAGCCCTGGGCGCTGAAATTACCTGGGACGTGTTCTTTCCTAATTCTTCGTGGATTAGAGCTCTAAAATTCTATCTTTCCACAAACTCTTTTCTATAAATATAGCCCCAAATTCGACGTGAAAGACAATTCATATTCTTAGTATTGACTCCAACCCCTAAGCCTAAGCCTCACGCTGCGAAATTGATCCCGCGTTCTGTCGCAATCGATCCAAAAATCGAACAGAACGTATCCTGTCCAGTAACTTGAGATTCGTTAAATAAAAGGAGAAATAGCAAAGTCAAAGTGGTTAGTTTTCTGAGAACCGTGACGCACCTCTCAAGGGTGCGTCGTAATGTGTCCCTTTCCATGATTTAATTGCTTTCCTCGCCCTTTTATGAAGTGTTAAACTAATCAAATCTGATTGTTCTATCACGCCTAATAAAGATAATATGTTGGGAAATTGGATTATCATGCTAGGTCCCTTAAAACAATCTAAATCAGATAATCGCGATCGATCTAGTATTATATGTTGCATATTGTTAAAATCAACTCAGATTAGTTTAATATTTAACGCATGTCCCTTCAATTAATTATGCTGAGCTAGTAAGGATATCCTGCCTCTGGAGTTATCGAAGAGCGAGTACTCCTCTCGGTAGTTACAGTCCCCCGAACCCTCAATCTCTACCTTGCGGGTGTATGTTGAGAGATCCCCACACCAAGGATCACAAGGGAACCTACGGCCGTCGTGGTCAAACATAAATGCACTCCCTTTATGTCACGATAACCGGGTTTTGTCAGTTTTTCTCATTGTCGTTAAAAACTGAATGGCGACTCCTATATTACTAGTCAATTGGGTGTAAACTCACAGGAAATCCAATTACACTTGATTTGACAAAAAGAAACGTCACACCCACGAGGGACGAGGTCACGCATTAGCCTCGTGCTTTTTCGACCCCCTCACAAAACTAATCATTGATTTAGTTTCCTATGCATCACATATGGTTTAGAACTTATGTTACCACCTTTTAATCACGACGCCTAATTGCTCGTGTATGTTTGTGGTTTGCCTAACAACAAGATTCAACTTTTTCTTAGGCAAATGCATGTAGCATCAAAACTTTAGTTCATCTTCAATTCCTCTTATCAAGTGCTCATCCTACATATCCAAATGTGTTGGATGTTCTTGATATTGTTCTAATGATCTTTGACCTAGATCAATAGAGATTGATATAAACTCGTCACGATCTAATGTTCACGAGTTATCTTGGCGATCTATATATCACATCATACATGATTGATTGTAATGCAAAAACCATTGGCATTTCAAAATCTATCCATGTAACTTTTAGCTTTATTCTGTTTCAAGAGATACTGAATCTTGCTAAAATCTTGGCATTTCCATGTGATATAAGGTGAAGGCACCTCTTCAAGGTCCTTCATGTGTAACTTTAGTGATAACAACCTAGCTTTATACTTTAGTTAAAGCATTCATTACTTAGACTTACTCATATGGGTTGAGAGTCTCTTATGAGTCTCTCTATTGTGTTTGATTCAGTAATTACTTTTACCGAATCCAAACAACATAACTCTTCATATCCTATCCAATAGATCCTTAACCCAGTATGTTCTAAGTTTCGCCATTGTTCTAATATTGACAAATACTTTCAAATCTAACCATTCAGAATTTGAATGTCATTTTCAATAGAGAGATATGTATCTCATATATATAGAACCAATAAACTTGACTTAGTTCCCACTAAACTCCTCATCTACAAGATGATCCATATTTTCATAAAGCCATGATTGCTCAATAGCCTTTTTGAAAAATATGTTCCAATTCCCACTTGCATGCTTTAATCTACGAATAGATTTCTTAAGCTTGCTCTTTTATCTAGCATCCAAAACTTTTACATTGTGTGATGTACACAATTCCTTTCTACAAGTCCAATTGAGGAAGGTGTTTCGTTTTCCAATTGTCATATTGCCATATGCAATGATTGCTAGATTTATCCAAAATAGTTCAAGCATTCCGACTTGGTGGAAAATATTTCAACATTATCAACGCAGTGAAGTTGTTTATAATCTTTAACCACCAATCTGGATTTTCTTTTGTATGTGTATACAATATCATCTTTGTATGTTTTGAAAACATGTTTGCAACCAATGGGAGTTAACCGTTTATGCAAAACAACGTTGTATGTTTAGAAAACATGTTTTGCAACTAATGGGAGTGAACCCTTTGTGCAAATCAACGTTCTATGTTTAGAAAACATGTTTGCAACTAATGGGAGTGAACCCTTTATGCAAATAAACCAAATCATAGATTTGATTCTTTAAGTTGAAGGTACTTTGGATGAAATGGCCTCAAACCATTTTGTATGGCCTCGAACCATACTTATGTTTTTGATGGCCTCAAACCATACTTGGGAATTTTTAATTCGTCGTAGCTAACCTGTCAGTCGTATGTTTTTGAAGCACTTTCCAAAGTCTTCATAGTTTTCATTCCTCAAGATATCTATGTATCTATCTTGGTTGAATTCTATTCCTTATACGATTTACCTAGGTATTGAACATCAAACGTTAGTGTCTATAAAGACATTACTCAAGTCCTTTGAGTATTAGGATTCTCTTGAAGTACTTCTAAAGTCTTCCTAAAGCTCTTCCAAAGGCTTCTAAGTACGGAGCTTTTCCAAAGAATCCTAAGTATCCTACATTTTTTTGTTGCTTGACTCAAAGTTCACTTCGAGGTCATTTTTCTCCCACTTGCCTTTTTGGAAATATGAAGGTTTCCTAAAAGACATTATCAAGAGCAACAACCATATGTTCTCAGATTTGTGGTAGAATCAATACCTTTTGTTTCTATGAGTCGCTCATAAAGAAACATATATCTATTCTTGAGTTTGTTTTGAAGGAAATATGTCCTTCACCCAAGGTGCATTAAGTCTAATACCAAGGTTCAAATTAATTGCGAAAAATTAATTCAGTGAGATCAAGTGATCGGAACAGCTAGCTGGAGCAACGCTTCCGATCAGTGAGTTCTAATGAATATTAAGCTCACAACTTACTCTTGACTGAACCTACGAGGAGGCAACACTGCCAGCCCAACGAGCCAAGGCGCGCAAGCGCGTAAGGCCCACTGGGCGTAGCAGCGAGCCAGCGCGCAAGGCCCATGCCTTGGCTGGGCGCGAGCGCATGTGAGGAGTAGCAGCTGCAGCGCACACAGCGCGGCCCAAGGCCCAGCGCCTGTGTGGTGTGCGCGTATGGGCTTGATGTCCGGTTCTTGCCCTTGTGGCTTGGCCGGATAGTACTATAACCTAAGGGGTTATAATATTATTCCACACAAGTTTTCCTCACCTAATTCAACAAATCAGCCACACACATCAAACCCTAAGGAGGAGAGAGAAACCCTAATTCTCTCTCAGCCTCCATTGATGTGTTCTTCCCAAAAGCACAAACTCTTGAATGATTGTCTAAGCTACGATTATCAAGAAGGATCTGAACATGTCGGTGAACCAAGTAGAGGAACGACAAGTGGAGTTCTAAGTTCGTATTCGTTGACATATTATTGTGGAAAACACGCTTCGAATGTAAGTTTGCTTAATCTGTGCTTTATACATGTTTCCTTGCTTTGGGGATTATTCCGCACATGTTATTATGTTTAACTGTATTCCCCTACAGTGGTATCATGATCCTTATGTATTCAAAGCATGAATTAGCATGATTATTATTGTTTTTGCATCTGTCGAAAAATTTGGAATTTTTGTTGAATTTTCGGAATTTTTACGAATTATTGGATGAATTGCGTAATAATCAGGTCCGAAATCAAAAATGTTCGTTTTTTCGAGTTTTAAAACCCTAATTTGATTGAAAACGATTTTCTAAGATCAACTCATGAGAACGGAATTGCAAAAACAGGCCTCAAAGGGTCGTTTTTTGGGCGTTTTTGTTAATTTTTCATTAAAAATTAAAAGTGTCGGACAGTAATTCAATTAAAAGGTCGACCTATACTACTCGGAATTGCTTGAAATTTTGACACAATTTTTTTGGGTATATTCTTGATCTATGGTAAATATTTCAGATTTATCCAATAAGTATAAATCCTAATTTTGCCTTTCCCCAATTCGTAAAATTTGAAACCCTGATTGAATTTTTATTAATTTTGGTTTAATAATTCGGTTAATTGGGAAAGGGGATATAATTTCATGGGTCAGTGGCTAATTTCAAAAATTATTGGATTAAAATTTTGAATGGTTTCGTTAATTTTAATCGCACTTCAACCAAATTATTAAAAATCTGAAATTTAATTGTTTATGACCGATTTAAAGCTTCGGATTTTGTTAATTAAAAGTTCAAACTTTAATGTTGATTCGTTCATTCTTAAAAGTTTGAATATTGTTAGCCCTTGATTTAATAATTTTACGAAATTGGATTGTCGTTAAAGTTTATTGAATCGTTAAAAATCGTTGTTTTTCGAAAATAAAAATCGTAACTTTTTGAAAAATAAAATTAATGCAAGTTCGTGAAATTAAATTTAATTTTAATTAAGTTGGTTCGTATCACGAACCAAAGGCACGAACATGAGCATGATGGACGTATGGCTCGTCGAGCCATACGAGGCCATTGTGCTTGACCGAGCCGCATGCGACACGGGCAGCAGCAGGTACGCTGCGTGCCTCGTGCGCGCTGGGCGAGGAAAGGGCAGAAGGTATGCTTGCGGGGCTGCGACGAAGCAAGGCGCGAGCCGTGCGATGTCCAGCACACACACGACGCACAACACGCACGCAGGGGCAGCATAGCTGCGGGGACGCGATGCGCGCGCGAGGGGCCTGGGGTGTGCGAGCCTTGCTCGTGCGCCTCTTGGGCCTCACGCAAGGCATGGGGCTGGGCGCAAGCCTAGCCCGACTACGTAATCGGACTTTTTTCGTTGAAAATTGTTTATTTCGTTGGGTTCGTATATTTGCATTAATTTGGGCTAACGGGATATTTTATTTAATATTTCATAATTAATTATCCGGAATAATTATTGGTTTGAGTGGGAGCCACTAAATGAAATTAAAATGAAATAATTATTTTAATTATTTTCGTAGGTCTCATTATTTTAATTAAATTCAATTTTAATTAGAATAAAGTCTAAGGATTAATAATTTGGAAATTGATTAATCTTTTAGGACGCGTTTATGTGAATGTGAATTTTAATTAATTCACGTAAATACTTGCATATTAATATGGGCCATTCGTTTTAGCACACGAATGGGTGAATGCATAGAATTTATATTTTATGTAATGCAGGTACTCCAAGTGACTAGTATGGCCAATTTAGGATAGTTAAATACGGTCTGCGTACCGTTCTATCTTTGAATGTAAAGTTTTAAATATGGTCTGCGTACCATGGAAATTTTGATGTAATTTATTATTTTCAAGTATTTCTAAGTTTAGAACTTTAATTTAGCATTTGAACGAAGATTCAAGACGATGCCAAGCTAACAAGGAGGTGATGAAGATTGGATGCTTCAAGACAAGATGTTTTGGGCCATACTAGATCACCATTTATTTATGCACTTCTATATATATATATATATTATGCGTGAATGTATGAATGTATGTATGCTTGATATGAACAGGTTGTTTCCTATGAATCGATTAGTTTTAAGTTCACTAAATAATCGAACCAACATAGAAACAACTAGGTCCAAGTAATATTGAGTTTAAAAAAATTGCCTTTCAAATCAACACTTACAAAAATCTAGGGATCTAAGATAGTAGGTCTATGCTAAAGCGAGGTGCTATTTTAGTTGACTTAGGTGGTAAGGCGTCCTAAAGGAGCATGTTGATTGTGGTTTCAACTCAAACAACAATGGCATTATGTTGTGGCAATGGGATAAATTATGGCATTAATTTATTAACCAAGAGTAATTTGGAGATTAATAGACACTAGTAGAAAAAACCCCTGTTGCAACCCCCTTGTTGCAGCGTACATGTAATAATACGCTTCAACAACCAGTAGGTCAACGCGGGTCAAACTTTATAAAGGGTTGTTGCAGCGTACAAATTAATTGCCCGCAGCAAGAGAGTTTTTTGCAGCGTACAAAGTAAAAGCCCCCTGCAATAGCCCATTTATTTTGCAGCGTACAGATAAAAGCCCGCTGCAATAAAAAAATTTCGCTGCAAATAAGCTAATTAAGAAAAACATTTCAATTCGGATCTCAAACCTAAGGACGCTCGATCAGTACTCCCTCTTCTTCCCTCAGCTTTCCCTGCGTACTCTCTCACCTCCTCATTCTTCTTCTTCTTCATCTGCTCTCTTTCTCTCTCCTAAATCCCTTCTTTCTCCGCCATATTCCCCCAATTCTGAGGTCCTTTTCGTGAATTCTCCCCCGTTTTCTCGCCGCGGTTTCTTCCCCAGGTAACTCCCATTTCGACGCTTTTTTCTGAATCCCCCCTTTTTTGTTCTAAGTTTTCTCTAATTCGTGGTTTTTTTGGGTTATGATTAGTTCAACCAAAAGGGTTATGATTTTCTTATTTTTCTTCTGTGGGGTTTGTTGAAATATATGTTTGTGGATCTTAGCCTTCGTTGTTGCACTCTGCTTAAACAGGATATGGTTCGCTGGGTTGCTTAATTGTGCTTAGGCTCAAGTATCATCGACTCGGTGCTTGCTGCTCAGATTTTAGGTTTAAAATTTGACCACCTTTCTCAATATGACCTTGTGATTTTTTTTTCGTTCTTTTTTAGCATGGCTCCTTTGTATCAGCAGCATCGGTGTTTATAATATTATAAGGTGGAATTAATCCAGGCGTTGTTAATGCATATCTTGTGATATATGGATTGTGAATGTAATGTAACACATTGATAGTTCACATTTTCCAGACAACATTTACTTTTCTGGTTTACCCTTGTTTGGTTTTGGCTTACTTGTATACTGGGTCATGGTTTGGTTACTTCTAAATGACCTACTGAAAACATGATATCCTGGTAGTTTTATTGCAGGCGTGGAGACCATGTTTGCTGATTTGGGACATTTTTCAGCTTGTTCAATTAAGGTATCTCTTGCATTCTGTTTTGCACTTCCTGCATATCTTGTGAATGGATTGTAACACATTGATAGTTCACATTTTCCAGACAGCATTTACTTTTCTGGTTTACCCTTGTTTGGTTTTGGCTTATATGGGTGAGGCTGCCTTCCTGTCTTGTCATAATGAAGATATTCAGAGGAGCTTCTACAAAGCTATTCCAGGTTAAATTTACTTACTGTTCCTGTTCAAGTCTCACAGATTTGAATCTTTGTTTTATTAAAGTTATATTCCATCTTGTTTTGCAATAGAACCAGTATTCTGGCCGGTTTTCATAGTGGCTACATTTGCGGCGGTAGTAGAACCAGTATTCGGTCTGGAAAGGTAACCTTTCTTACTGTGATATTTTGCATTCTTGTCTCCAAAAACAAACTATAAATAACTATTTTGTAGTGGAGCATTCAGATCTCTTGGGAATTTTTTAGCAAGTCCTTCATGTTGGCTTTAATAAGTTCCCTCTTGTGCCTTGTCTAGCCTATTTTATATCCAAAATGGTGAGAAACTCTTGCAATACTGCGTAGGGTATGCCTTGTTGCTTTACTGTTGTGACTTGTGAGCAATGGGTGGAACCCATCTCCTACATTTTGCACGCTAAAAACATTTCCGATTTTGATTGTTAGGGTTTGATTTTTTTCCGATTTTGATTGTTAATTTAACTTGGGGACATTTATATGACGGTTTATTAATATAATGGGGAATGCCTTCATTATTGCATTTTAGACTTCAGAGATTCATATTTTGGTAAATGTATCAGTTTACTTGACTCAAGCTTAATTGGTATGAAATGTGTGTGGATTATGATTGTATTGGACCATTGGTGTTTAATGTTTATGCTTCATGGTAATACATTGGGTTATAATGGTTTATGTTATTCAAGATTATATTCATTGACTGAAATAGGTGTTGTTGTTTAGCCTTGTTTTTCATTAAGAGATAAGCATGCTATGATTCGCTTTTCTGTTGTTGCTGCAAATTTCCCTACCTTTTTTCTTTAATAATCGACATGTGTTGGTTATGAATCCTATTACAGATCTTAATTACTGTTTTATTTATTTATTTTTGTGCAATTTTGGCTAATTCTTTCAATTGGGTTGCTGTGGATTGATCTGCAGCAACACCTTGACTTCAATGTTGATCTGGATTGATCTGCAGCAACACCTGAACTTCAATGTTGTTTATGGTAGAGTGAGCAGGCGCAAGGTCCCAATCTCAAAGTTGTGGCAGCTAAGCTGGCTACTGATCTGCACGTACTGATCTGCACATCAGTTACTTGCATTTTCCATAATGAGATACAACTAGGATAGCCAACAATTTGGGCTGTTGTCTGACCGGTTTTCCTCCTCACGCGAACATCGAATACTGGTGAGCATGTCCATCAGTCTCTAAATATTTTCTCAGAGTATTACACTTATTACATGTTTAATATGAATAGTTTTAACTTTCTAACACTCATTCCAATCTACTTATGCAAATTTAAGGCTTGTTTGGTCGTTATAGGTCATATTAGGCTAAAATGAGGCTTTTTTGCTCCCAAATATGAAATAAAGAACCTTAGGACTCATTTTAAACATACTAAATGTTTTATATGATTAGTTTTAACTTTACAAGACTTAATCCAATCTATTTATGCACATTCATGACTTCTTTGGCCGTTATAGGTCATATTTAGGCTAAAATGACATTTTCGCTCCCAACTTTGATCTAACGAACTTAAAAACTAATTTCAAACTTATTACATGATTCATATGATTATTTTTAACTTTTCAAGACTCAATCCTATCTATTATGCACATTTGAGACTTGTTTGGTCGTTATAGGTCATATTTAAGCTAAAATGAGACATTTTCGCTCCTAACCTTGAACTAAAGAACCTAAAGACTCATTTTAAACCCTTTACATGATTAATATGCTTAGTTTTAACTTTCTAAGACTCATTTCAATCTATTTATTCACATTTAAGGCTTATTGGGTCGTTATAGGTCATATTAAGGCTAAAATGAAGCATTTTCGCTCCCAACTTTGAACTAAAGAACCTAATGACTCATTTTAAACTTTTTACATGTTTAATATGCATAGTTTTAACTTTCTAACACTCATTCCAATCTATTAATGCACATTTAAGGCTCATTGGTTCGTTATAGGTCATATTTAGGCTAAAATGATATTTTCGCTCCCAAATTTGAACTCAAGAACCTAAGGACTTATTTTAAACTTTGTACATGATTAATATGCTTAGTTTGAAGTTTCCAAGACTTATTCCAATCTATTTATGCACATTTAAGGTTTGTTTGGTGGTTATTGGCCATATTTAGGCTAAAATGAGCATTTTCTCTCCCAAATTTGAAATAAAGAACCTAAGGACTCATTTTAAACCTTTTAAATGATTAATATACTTAGCTTTAAGTTTCCAAGACTCGTTCCAATCTATTTATGCACATTTAAGGTTCATTGGGTCGTTATAGGTCTTATTTAGGCTGGATTGACATTTTCGCTCCCAACTTTGAACTAAAGAACCTAATGACTCATTTTAAACTTTTTACATGTTTAATATGCATAGTTTTAACTTTCTAAGACTCATTCGAATCTATTAATGCACATTTAAGGCTCATTGGTTCGTTATAGGTCATATTTAGGCTAAAATGATATTTTCGCTCCCAAATTTGAACTCAAGAACCTAAGGACTTATTTTAAACTTTGTACATGATTAATATGCTTAGTTTGAAGTTTCCAAGACTTATTCCAATCTATTTATGCACATTTAAGGTTTGTTTGGTCGTTATTGGCCATATTTAGGCTAAAATGAGCATTTTCTCTCCCAAATTTGAAATAAAGAACCTAAGGACTCATTTTAAACCTTTTAAATGATTAATATACTTAGCTTTAAGTTTCCAAGACTCGTTCCAATCTATTTATGCACATTTAAGGTTCATTGGGTCGTTATAGGTCTTATTTAGGCTGGATTGACATTTTTGCTCCCAACTTTGAACTAAAGAACCTAATGACTCATTTTAAACTTTTTACATGTTTAATATGCATAGTTTTAACTTTCTAAGACTCATTCCAATCTATTTACGCACATTTAAGGCTCATTGGGTCGTTATAGGTTTTATTTAGGCTAAAATGACATTTTCGCTCCCAAATTTGAGCTACATAACCTAAGAATTCATTTTATACCTTTTATATGATTAATATGCTTAGCTTTAAGTTTCCAAGACTATTAGGACATTGTTATTAGTTGCTTGAATGTTAAAGTGTGATATTTAATTTGAATTTAATCTAATGCTTAGTTGAAATTTCTGTTTTTGTAAAGGTCTACACTCCGAGGAATGCGCCTATACTAGTGAGGAAATTGATGTGGTTCGTGAGCAACGGGCTAAGTGTTTTACCCGCAAGTATTTACTATTGGCTTGAGCGCGCTTGATCGAGGTGGTTTAGTCGTTATAGAACAATCGTTTACATTAAAATGTATGCGTACATTGAAATTGGAACGTATATTTGAATGTAGTACGTGCACTTTGGTTTTGGGATATATATATATGTATACAAAACACCAGTTATTATTTTTTATATTTGTTCTACAGGTTGCGATATTTTATTTATTGTTGTTGACAGGTTCCTATATTTGGTGCAAGACACCCTAGGTATAGATAAATAAAACTAAAATTTTCCCGCCAAAAGCACAGCTTTGTTGCAGGGGGCATATACTTGTTCGCTGCAACAAGTGTGTAAAATTAGGCAAAAATCAAGACTTGTTGCAGCGTACAAAATGATGTACGCTGCAACAGACTGGTTTGTTGCAGCGAACAAAATGATGTACGCTGCAACAGACTGGTTTGTTGCAGCGTACAAATAAAAGCCCGCTGCAACAAACCAGTCTGTTGCAGCGTACATCATTTTGTACGCTGCAACAAGTCTTGATTTTTGCCTAATTTTACACACTTGTTGCAGCGTACATGCAAATGTACGCTGCAAAAAAGTACTTTTCGCAGCGTACATTGTACGTTGCAACAAGTCAATACTTGTTGCAGGCCCCCCAGTTGCAGCATACGATGTACGCTGCAACAGGGGTCTAAAAGCCCGCTGCAACAAGGGTTTTTTCTACTAGTGAGAAATAGGTTTTGCTTATCTAAAATCTTAAACTACTTAAGACATGCTAAAGCTGCTTAAGGATTTAGGACTTTTGGGGTCTTGGAATCGTTTCATTCTTTTTGGACCATGTTTTTGCTTTTTGCATGAATGAAATGTTTAATAGCTTTGATGATTGCGTGAATGATTTTAATTCAAGTTATTAAAGTATGATAAGTGTTTTTCTTTTCTAGTTCATTTTGTAGAATCGTAAATCTTCAACTTTATTGCGTTCGGACAATAGAACTGCGATATTTCCTCGATCGATTGGTAACTATTTTTGAGAGCAATTCTCAAAGAAAAGGAGAGTGAGAGCGTATCTTGAATGCTATTTTCTTATAGTGATCTTCATTGTTGTTTTCAAACTAGAATTTGAATGGTAGACCAATTGGACCTCATATATTCAGAATACTGGGTAGTTTTGAAATAATGAAGTATTGAGTTAAAGACTCATGTTTAACCAATGGTTAACAACCAATTTTCTTTTGATTCGATAATGAACTAGACTCATTGAATGTGGTCATTCAAAGTGAATAAAAGAAAGGGGCTTTGTACGCATAACAAAGCAAGAAGATCAAGCAAAGAGTAAAATCTTTAGGACTATAAGAAAACGTGCTAGAAAGGATAGGAAAGGGGAACAAAAGAAATGAATTCAATATTAAATTTCTATCTTGAAGTTTATGTTAAAGAGAAACGACTTAGCAAATAAATTCCTATGGTATTAGATTACCGCTTGAGGTTCTAACTCTTGTTAGGAACTAAAATTCCGGGAGCTAAGTCTGGTTATTGACCTACAAGTGGGAAATGAAGCAAAGTTTTGCTACATTAATTGTAGGGTCATCATGTTTGTTTTAAAGTCCTTCTAAAGGCTGGTACTTAATGGTATTATGTTCCATTAATCATCATAATCAATTTCTGTTTGGACAACGGAAAGACTCACATTCAAAGTAAACAAAAACATTCGTTAAGTGTTTATTTGAATGAAATGGTCATTTAAGGGTTGAGTCATATGATTGATTAATAAACAAACGAATCTCTTCACACTCAAACTTCAGAAGGTTCAAATCAAACACTTTGATTTGTGTTCCACATATCTTTGGCAATGTCATACGACTATATCAACAAGACAACATTCTAAGATTCCATGGCATGGATTTCTGAAAGTTGGTTAATATAAGACACGTGGGTCTTGCTTGTTGAACATGACATAGAAATGGACTATTGTTAGAAGTTTCTAGACAATGAAGTTCATGGGCCAAAGATGGATTTTATGACCTACCTATTTCACAAGAATTTGAGAAAATATGGCTATATTTACTCAAAGTGAAATATGTGAAATACTTCAATGTAATTCACAAAAGGGTATAAAATCAACTTGGCAAGAATTTTGGAACATCTAGTCTAGGGTCAAGGTGATGTTTGCATGAGCCAAGAAAGATTATCTAGATTGTTTATATGGCATTATAACAATCGAAGCTCCATAAGAATATGGTATGTCCAAATGGAGAAATCGGAATCTAGTTCGATTAACGATAATCACGACTATTTTCCTATATAGTTTCTAAATGATACTCTCAAGTGACTATCACACTAAACAAGGTTGTCAAAGCTAAGGATAAGATGTCATAAGGATTGAACTTCGGTTCAGTACATCTTTTCAGTACATATATATCTAGGGTTGTCGAACCCAGTCGGAGTTAGTGTTTCATCAAACAAACTCAAGGATAGATATATGTTTCTTTATGAGCGACTCATAGAAACAAAAGGTATTGATTCTACCACATATCTGAGAACATATGGTTGTTGCTTAAGATAATGTCTTTTAGGAAACCATCATATTTCCAAAAAGGCAAGTGGGAGAAAATTGACCTCGGATGGACTTCGAGTCAAGCAACAAACAAATGTAGGATACTTAGGAGTCTTTGGAAAAGCTCCGTACTTAGAAGCCTTTGGAAAAGCTTCAGGAAGACTTTAGAAGTGCTTCAAGAGAATCCTAATACTCAAAGGACTTGATTAATATCTTTATAGACACTAACGTTTGATGTTCAATACCTAAGTAAATCGTATAAGGAATAGAATTCAACCAAGATAGATACATAGATATCTTGAGGAATGAAAACTATGAAGACTTTGGAAAGTGCTTCAAAAACATACGACTTACAGGTTAGCTACGACGAATTAAAAATTCCCAAGTATGGTTTGAGGCCATCAGAAACATAAGTATGGTTCGAGGCCATACAAAAATGGTTTGAGGCTATTTCATCCAAAGTACCTTCATCTTGAAGAATCAAATCTATGATTTGGTTGATTTGCATAAAGGGTTCACTCCCATTAGTTGCAAACATGTTTTCTAAACATAGAACATTGATTTGCATAAAGGGTTTACTCCCATTGGTTGGAAACATGTTTTCAAAACATACAAAGATGATATTGTATACACATACAAAAGAGAAGCTAGATTGGTGGTTAAAGATTGTAAACAACTTCACGGCGTTGATAATGTTGAAATCTTTTTCGCCAAGTCGGAATGCTTGAACTATTTTGGATAAATCTAGCAATCATTGCATATTGCAATATGGCAATTGGAAAACGAAACACCTTACTCAATTGGACTTGTAGAAAGGAATTGTGTACATCACACAATGTAAAATTTTTGGATGCTAGATAAAAGAGCAAGCTTAAGAAATCTATTCGTAGATTAAAGCATGCAAGTGGGAATTGGACCATATTTGTCTAAAAGGCTATTGAGCAATAATGGCTTTATGAAAATATGGATCATCTTATAGATGAGAAGTTTAGTGGGAGCTAAGTCCAGTTTATTGGTTCTATATATGAGATACATATCTCTGTATTGAAAATGACATTCAAATTCTAAATGGTTAGATTTGAAAGTATTTTATTAGAACCATGGCGAAACTTAGAACATACTGGGTTAAAGATCTATTGGATAGGATCTAAAGCGTTGTTTGGATTCTGTAAAAGTAATTACTAAATCAAACACAATGGAGAGACTCAAAAGAGACTCTCATCCCATATGATTAAGTCTAAGTTATGAATGCTTTAACTAAGTATAAAGCTAGGTTGTTATCACTAAAGTTAAGCATGAAGGACCTTGAAGAGGTGCCTTCACCTTATATCACATGGCAATGCCAAGATGTTAGCAAGATTTAGTGTCTCTTGAAACAGAATGAAGCTAAAAGTTACATGGATGGATTTTAAAATGCGAATGGTTTTTTGCATTACAATCAATCATGTATAATGTGATATATAGTTTGCCAAGATAACTCGTAAACATTGGATCGTGACGAGTTTATACCAATCTCTATTGATCTGGATCAAAGATCATTGGAACAGTATCAGTATCAAGAACATCCAATACATTTGGATATGTAGGATGAGCACTTGATAAGAGGAAGTGAAGATAACTAAAGTTTTGATGCTACATGCATTTGCCTAAGCAAAAGTTGAATCTTGTTGTTAGGCAAACCACAAACATACACGGGCAATTAGGCGTCGTGATTAAAAGGTGGTAACATAGGTTCTAAACCATATGTGATGCATGAGAAACTGAATCAATGATTAGTTCCCAAGTTCTCAGTTGAAAGATGTATCTCCCACATCTATGTGAACTGGTTGGAGCATTCCAAAAGGAAGCATCATTTGAAATTCTACATAATTGAAATGAATTCATTGTTGCCTAAGAAGCAATGAAAGGGAATTGTTTTAAGTGGGAGTTCTTCAATGAACTCAGGTTGATCACAAGTCTGCTACCTGGATGATTTTCTATTTTAGATATGATTATCATTCTAAACAGCAACGAAAGACTAGATCATTCTAGAAACATATTCAAAGATCTTTTCATCTTACATCGAAAGGCTTTCGATAGAAAAGATGCTAAGGATAGAAAAGTATGATAAACTAAACCTCTGCATTAAACGATACACAACATTTATATGCATATGTGGAATCAAGTTTGAGTTCCATGAATGTTTTAAGTATTGGGTGAAAGGACTATATCTGTAAAACATTAAATGCTTGATTTTGGGTTAGAGGCCCACAAATTGGTAAGCATTTGGTTTAAACATTTATCATTTATGAAATTATATTTCATAGTTCATTTAATCTTAGTTTAGTATTAAATGATAAGTCCATGTGATTCAAATCATTCAAATGGGATGTCAAGATGGATTCTTCGACAAAGAAATACCCATAAGTGAACTTGAATATTGAAGTCACAAAGGATCCCTAATCCAGGTCATTGAAAGGTGGACGACCAATGACTAATGAAGATTAGATTGCAAGTTGATTTATAGTTCTGTTTCTTGAACTAGATGGACTGGATGTCAGAAATCATTTGCATAGATACTTATTGGATCTTGTATCGGATTGACCATGAGAACACTTTAAGAGATTAAAGTCATGTCATAGGTAGTTCTCATTAATGGTGATTAGAAACCGTTCCTCGGAACATGAGCGATTATGTCTGCTCGTTTGAGAATTAGTTCGCTTTGATACTAGCTAAACGTCGCACCGTAAAAGGAGGCTATAAAAGCAGTTATTGGGCGTACTATGAATTAAAGTGAGTGTTCATAGATTGCAAGAATGGATTGTCCTCCTATCTTTGGTAGGATATGGTGTTTGTTGTGTAACAAGGCCTCTCGGAGAGTTAGATACTGTAAAATGCATGGTCGTGCTCAGAATGGTTAGGCTTAAACTTCTGGAAAAGTTTGACAGTTGAACTCTATAATCCGAGAAACACTTCTAGACCTAATAAGGATGGCTTGGATCTTACCTTATGTTCAGTAAGTAACACTAAGTGACAAAGGAATGTGGATGCACACTTGTCTGAATGACAAGTGGGAGATTGAAGGAAATATGTCCTTCACCCAAGGTGCATTAAGTCTAATACCAAGGTTCAGATTAATTGCGAACAATTAATTCAGTGAGATCAAGTGATCGGAACAGCTAGCTGGAGCAATGCTTCCGATCAGTGAGTTCTAATGAATATTAAGCTCACAACTTACTCTTGACTGAACCTACAAGGTCACACCAATGGCATGTAACAGATCACCGGATTAAATGAATCGGTAATTCATTTAATAGCTTTTCGGGAATTAGTTGGAAAACGTATTATACGATACGACCTTGCATCGGAATCGAATATCGTATCGCAAATATTCGTAAGCTAGGCGAAACGAATAAATCGTATCATATGACGGTGATTCGTCGTATACGAAACGATAAATAATATATCGGAAATATATTAATCACGGATACGAGGAGGCAACGCTGCCAGCCCAACGAGCCAAGGCGCGCAAGCGCGCAAGCGCGCAAGGCCCACTGGGCGTAGCAGCGAGCCAACGCGCAAGGCCCATGCCTTGGCTGGGCGCGCGCGCATGTGAGGAGTAGCAGCAGCAGCGCACACAGCGCGGCCCAAGGCCCAGCGCCTGTGTGGTGCGCGCGTATGGGCTTGTTGTCCGGTTCTTGCCCTTGTGGCTTAGCCGGATAGTATTATAACCTAACGGGTTATAATATTATTCCACACAAGTTTTCCTAACCTAATGCAACAAATCAGCCACACACATCAAACCCTAAGGAGGAGAGAGAAACCCTAATTCTCTCTCAGCCTCCATGGATGTGTTCTTCCCAAAAGCACAAATCTTGAATGATTGTCTAAGCTACGATTATAAAGACGGATCTGAACATGTCGGTGAACCATGTAGAGGAACGACAAGTGGAGTTCTAAGTTCGTGTTCGTTGACAAATTATTGTGGAAAACACGCTTCGAATGTAAGTTTGCTTAATCTGTACTTTATACATGTTTCCTGGCTTTGGGGATTGTTCCACACATGTTATTATGTTTAACTGTATTCCCCTACATGTTTGATGTAAATGTTAGGTTATGATACATATGACAATTCATAAATCATGCGGAAAAACCATAAACCCAGGAAAACATATTATTTACACATAATCATTTAGCATAGATTAGATGCATACTCTTTGTTGCGTGCCTTCCCTAGCTGCGCCCGAACCGAACAAGAACAAGTCTTTAGGACTCCAAGTGTCGTCCCTCCGTAGATAGTCCACAGCACGTCCGGATCCGCCTTAAGATTGACCAACTAGAATCGCCCTTAAGGTACTATTATTTTCGGCACTTTATAGGCAAATGTGTGACTGAATTTTTCTCTCAAAAACTCACTTTGAATACTTTGAAACTTGTGTTATAAATTGTGAGCCCTAGCCTCATATTTATAGCGGTATGGAAAGGGAATCGAAATCCTATTCAGATACAAATTAATTAAACCTAGAATCCTACAAGAACTCTAATTTAATTAATTTATCAAATAGAATTAGGAATTTAATCATTAACCGAACTCTGCATGTTTTAGGAAACGTGCACGAACACAAACACTTGCACACACACGCACGGCAGCCACGATGGGCCCCATGCGTGCGCGCGAGCAGCCAACTCAGCGCCCGCGCGCGCTGCGCGCTGCGCGTGCAGTGCGCGCTGTG
Organism: Spinacia oleracea; assembly: GCF_020520425.1. NCBI lineage: Eukaryota > Viridiplantae > Streptophyta > Magnoliopsida > Caryophyllales > Amaranthaceae > Spinacia > Spinacia oleracea. Next base: position 70,837,233 of record NC_079491.1, on the reverse strand, counting down.
CGCGCTGCGCGCTGCGCGTGCTGTGCGCGCTGTGCGCGCTGCGCGCTGCGCGCAGCCTGCTGGGCCTGGCCTTGCGCTGGGCCTGGCGTTGCTGTTTGTGCGGCGCGCTTGGCTTGCTGGGCGATGGCCTGGCTTCGTGCTGGGCGTCGTCCGGCAGGCCTCGTCCGATGCTTATTCGTACGATGCGCTTCCGATTAAATTTTCCGATTCCGGAATTTATTTCCGATACGAACAATATTTAATATTTCCGATTCCGGAATTAATTTCCGTTTCGAACAAATATTTAATATTTCCGTTTCCGGAATTATTTTCCGATTCCGGTAATATTTCCGATTCTGACAATATTTCCGTTTCCGGCAATATTTCCGATTCTGGCAATATTTCCATTTCCGATAATATTTTCCGACACGTACCATGTTTCCGTTTCCGGCAACATCTACGACTTGTATAATATTTATATTTCCGATACGATCCATATTTCCGTTTCCGGCAATATCATCGTTTCCGGAGTATTCATTCCTTGCCTGTGACGATCTTAGCTCCCACTGAAACCAAGATCCGTCGGTTCCGAATATTCATAGATGGAGTATTTAATGCTATTAAATACTTGATCCGTTTACGTACTATTTGTGTGACCCTACGGGTTCAGTCAAGAGTAAGCTGTGGATTAATATCATTAATTCCACTTGAACTGAAGCGGCCTCTAGCTAGGCATTCAGCTCACTTGATCTCACTGAATTATTAACTTGTTAATTAATACTGAACCGCATTTATTAGACTTAACATAGAATGCATACTTGGACCAAGGGCATTATTTCCTTCAGTCTCCCACTTGTCCTTAGGGACAAGTGTGCATTTCCTAATTCCTTTGTCGCTCGATGCTTGCTCTTGAACATAAGGTAAGAGTTGTCATCCTTATTATGTCCAGAGGTGTTCCTCGGTTTCAGAGTTCAACTGATCAAATAAACAGATAATCATAGCCTATGATTCATCCGAGCACGGCCATGCATTTCACAGTTTCTAGCTCTCCGAGTGGCCTTGTACAACTTTTAAGCATCTCATCCCGATTTATGGGAGGACAATCCCAATCTTGCGATCTTGAGATTAGACTTCGTTTGATAGGTGATTACCTGAGCGTTGCCTTTATAGCCTCCTTTTACGGTGCGACGGTTGGTCAACGTCAAAGCAACCAGTTCTCAAACAAGTAATCTCAAATCACTCAGGTATTGAGGATTTAGTGTCTAATAATTTAATGAAATTTACTTATGACAGACTTTCATCTCTTACAGTAAAGTTTCATAGGTCTCGTCCGATACTAGTCTTCCCAAAGTAAGTATCTATGCAAATGATTATGACATTGCCATGTCCACATAGTTCAAGAAACAGAACTACTAGTCATCTTGCATTCTAATCGTCTAACGTTTTCTATGCGTCCAATTTTATAGAAAACTCCGACTAGGGACCATTTTCAACTTTTGACATTCAAGTTCACTTGATAGACATTTCTTAGTCACAGGACTGGTCCTGACAGTCTATCTTGAATATATCGTCAAATTTGAAGGGACTCATCATTTAATACTAAACCAAGATTAAATGGAATATGAAAATACATTTCATATATGATAAATGTTCAACCCCAATGTTTTACAACCATGGGCCTCAAACCCATCTTCTAAAACAATTCATGGAATTCAAAGCTATGCTTGATTTCCAGTGCGACAATGTGAGTTTTGCTTCTCACTTGTTGCATAGGTTTAGTTATCATTCTTTGCCAATCTTAATATCCTTTTTCATCGAATGTTCTTCGAGATATGATGAATAAGATCTTTTGAGTTTGTTTATTATGCGATCTAGTCTTTCTTACTTCGATGGTGGTTTTACTCATTTTGCAATGAAGAACCATCAAGTTAGCAGACGTTTTTCTTGCTTCAAGAGTGGTTCTACGCATTTTTCAATGAAGAACCATCAAGCCAGCAGATAGGTGATCTACCCAAGTTCAGTGAAGAACTTTAAACAACCCTGTTTTATTGCTTCTTAGGCAACAATCACTTTTACTTCAACTGTTTAGGGTGCTAGTGATGCTTTGTTTGGATTTGCTTATCCAAGCAGTTCACAGATATGTGGAAGACTTTCCAGCTGTATCTTAGAACATAGAAATTAGTATTTTAATTTCCTACGCAACAACTCATGGTCTCCAGTCCATGTTGCCATTTCGAAACACGATGCTCTTTAGCTCGTCCTTGTCAATGGTTAACTCCAAAGGGTCTTGCTTGATCCTTTGCCAGTGTTTATGCGTGTAGCATCAATATTTAGCATATCTTTATTTCCTTGAATCAAGAACTATTCCTATGTACCTTTTCAAGTACCATAAGTATTCTTGATCTCAATCTAGTTGATCTTTACTTAGATCAATAGAGATTGGTATATGTTCGTCATGGATAAAGTCATACGATACGTTTTTGGCGATCCTCATATTATATCATACATGATAAATTCTTTTGCAGAATAATTCCCAATTGAATTCTATTCATGTAACTTTAGTTTATCTAGTTTCAGTAGATACTAAATTCAGCTAAATTCTTTGACATATAATATAGGTTAAGAATCTCATTTAGACTCTTTGATGTTTAACTTAGTAAATGCTTACACATAGTTCAAACATCCTTTACTTAGATTTATTCACATGGGTCAAATATCTCCAATGGAGACTTTCGTGTTTGATTTAGTAAATGCCATTACTTAATCTAAAACAATATCATAAGATCTTTGTAAATAGATCTTAATACCCAGTATGTACTAAGTTTCGCCATGGTCCATCATTGATGAATAATTTCAAATCTAAGTCATTAGCATTTGAATGTTATTTCACAATAGAGAGATATGTGTGTAATACACATAGGACCAATTAAGTTTTAAGTACTACCACTAAACTTCTTATATATCTATAAGAATCATGTATATTTTATGAAACTAAAATACTTATTAGCTTCACTAAAATACAATTCCAATTCCCAATTGCTTGCTTAAATCTGTACTTAGATTTCATAAGCTAGCTTTCCTTTTCAAGCATTATTTGGATCCACAAATCCCATGACATGCCATGTACATAGTTTATTCCAACATTTGATTGAGGAATAATATGCAATCATTGCTTGAATTATAGACTTGAGCATTACGATTATGCATGAGGTTTCAACACAATCCATGCCATGAATTTGCTTGTGACCTTTAGCAACTAATCTAGCTTTGTGTGTGAACACAATTCCATGTTTGATGGTTTTAATCCTTAAAACAAACTTGCAACCAATAGGTGTGAACCTATTCTTGCAAATCAGCAAAATTTCAATTTTGTCATCAAAACATTGAGTATGTTTTATGGCCTCTAACCATTTAAAACATTTGAGTCTATATATGGCCTCTAACCATTTTAGGGAATCTGGGTTTCGTCATAGCTTTCTTACAAGTCACAAACTCATTAATCTACATTATAATAGTTTGACTGCAAGTTGTAGGTTTCTTCACTATTTAATAGAAGAATCTCATAGTTTCATTGACCTGATCTCTATGTTTCTTCACTATCTAATAGAAGAATCTCATAGTTTCAGTGACTTGAATTCTATGCCTACTTGGGTATAGAACATCAAACAATAGAATATCAATAGCCACTTCAAAGTCCTTTGAATATTCTGTTCTCCTTGAAGCACTTGTAAAGTCTTCTAAGAGATATCTATTCTTTAAAGCCACTTCTAAAGTCCTTAAAGAATAAGTTCGGATTTTCTGAAGCACTTCGAAAAGCCTCCGGAATGTCCGTTTATGTTTGTTGTTCGCCTCGAAGACTTTCGAGGTCTATTTTCTCCCACTTGTCATTTTGGAAACGAATCTCCAAAAGGACATTATTTCGAGCAAACAAACATTATGTTCTCAAAAGTTCGTGGTAGAAACAATACCCTTGTGTCTCATTTGAATAAATCACAATGAAACATATATCTAGACTTGGGCCTTAGTTTGTTGAATAACAAACACTAAGCTCCCACTGAGTTTAGCAACTCTTTAGATATATTTAATTGAAGAGATATCCTGAAATTACTTTTCAATAGCTTTGACGAATTTGGTTTAGTTTGGTGGTAGTTGAGCATTTTGTTTTAGAAATTATAGAAAAAGTCTTTATGATTCATCATTGATCGAATCAAGTACTAATTGACTTCGATCATTCCAACGTAGATATGCCATATCTTATGGAGCTAGATTGTGAAATTACAACACACAATCATTGATGATCATATTTGGTCTCAAGTAATCATCAATATGATCTAACCTAGATCTTTATGATTTCTTGCTAAGTGGATTTATACTTCTGAATCTTTGAACTAGCCAAACAGATTCAAACTTATATCACATTGAGTAAATAAACCTTTATTCACTCAAATCTGTGTGAAATAATAAAGTCATAAAATCTTTCTTTAGCTTTGAACTCTATTGTCTAGGCGTTCTAACAATAGTTCATATCTTTTGTTACTTTCAACAAGTAAGACTAGTTGTCTTAAATTGATCTAGAAATCAATGAACTTTCAAAAGTCCATCAAAATAGAGCTTTTGAATGTTAATTTGTTGATATGGTCTAAGCAACAATGCCAAAGATTAGTGGAACTCAAATCAAGGGTTTGATTTGAACCTAGTAAAGTTCTTTAAAGAGTTGTTTGTTTTAATCAAGCATATTGACTCAACCTGTAATTGACCATTTCATTCAAATAAACAAACAAACAAGCATTGTTTTTGTTTTTATGAATGTGAGTCTTTCTGTGTTTGAAGCAGAAATTTAGGTATGCTGATTATGGAACAAAATAGCCATTTAGTTCCAGCCTTTGAAAGGACTTAAAACAAACTAGATGACCCTACAACTAATGTAGCATTGCCATGCTTCATTTCCCACTTGTAGGTCATTAGTGTATCCTAGCTTCCATTGTTTGAGTTATTACCGAAGTAAGAACCTCAAGCGGTATATGATACCAAGGAAGTTTGATTGCTAGGTCACTTCTCTTTAAACATAAACTTATAGGTAGAAACGAAATCGTAAATTCCTTTCATTTGTTCCTTTGTTTTCCTATTTCTTGTACCCTTTCTTATAGTCTTAAGAATTGAATTCTTTAGTGTTGACTTTTATACTTTGTTAGACATGTCCAATGTCACCAACAAGGTTCTTTACCATTTTAATTTATGTTGAATATTTTGTTTCAACTAGATGATCTTACCAGAAGCTTCTAAAGTTCTCTAAGCATCGATCTATTCGAATGTCTAGGGACTAGACTCATTCGAGAATTAAATGGACAAAGATATTAGGTTGTTAACCATTGGTAAAGCTGAGCGTTTAAGCTCAATGCTTTATGATCTCAAAACTACAGTGTATTTTGAATTCACAAGCACCAATTGGTTTGCCATTCGATTTTGATATTCGAAAACAACCATAAAAGTCGATATAAGAAACGTACATTTTAAATTGCTCACTTTCTCTCTTTTCCGTGAATCGTTCTTGGATTCACTACCAATCGAGGAAATTTACTGTTACCTTTCTAAAAGGATTTATTGCAGTGCAAGATATTTAATTATAAACAATAATTAAAACATACATTGAAGCATGCAAAGTCTAAACATTTATCATGAATAATAACTTGAAATTAAAGCAACCTTGCAATTCAAACAAGTTATTAGCATTTTATTCGATTTTATTGTTCCGGCAGGTGTGAATAAAATGATTCCAAGATCCTAAAATCATTGAAGAACTAAGCACAGTTTGTCGACTTAATCCTAAAACATCTTAGGTAAGCAAAAGCCTTTTGCTAATAGTCTAGAAACTATTCTTGGTTGATAGGTACGTCTAAGAACTTATTAGGTAAACCTATCGATTTTGCCACGACATAGAAGGACTCCTTACTTATATCGTTGAGTTTCACCAAAACTAACATGTACTCACAATTATTTGTGTACCTTGCCCCTTTAGGACCAATAAGTAACACCTCGCTGAGCGAAAACTATTACTAGATTGATGTAAAGGATATCCAAGCAAGTGTATATTTTGGCATGGCACCTTTTAACTCAATTTTTTTTTTTTTAAGTTTGGAACTTAAGCTCTTACTATGTTGGTTAGATTTTAAGTGAACTAAAATCCTTAATCATGCAACATAATCAAGCTTTGATCTCATGCATTTTAAGACATATTTAAAAGCAATAAATAACTTAAAACATGCATAAGATATTTGTGATCTAGTATGGCCCGACTTCATCTTGAAGCTTTGACTTCAAAGTCCGTCTTGAAAATCTCCGTGGGAGGCACCATTTTCTTCAAATAGGATAAGCTATAACTAATTACAACTATTTGATGGTACGCAGACCATATTTGAATTGAAAAATAACTTTGGTACTTTAGACCAATTACATTCAAATTAATGGTACGCAGACCATATTTTCTATCCTATTTGGGCCATACTAGTCACTTCATAACCTGCAAAACAGTACATATACAATATATACCATTCACCCATTCATTATCATGAATGGCCCACATAGCTGGTTAGTAAAACACATTATGCATCACGTAAACATTTGCAGCAATTAATCAAGGGCACCAATAATTTACCAATTATTCAGTCCTTATTAATTCTAATCAAGTTGTTTTAACCTTAAGGATTTGTAGACCTAATCAAGAGTTTATGACTAAAAAACGCTCCCACTTAAACCAATAAATTCATATGCTTTACCAATTTTAAACATAAAAATGTATTTCTAGTCTAACCGGAAACATACAAATTTAATTAAAATTTAAAGCTCATATAAATTTATAATTGAATCCAAAAAGTTTAATTTGATTTCAGTCGCATTTAAATTAATTCATGATTTTAATTTTAGTAAAATAATTAGAATAAATAACATTTATTATAATTATAATATTCAAAATTAAAATCCAAGAAAATAATTTAAATTATTAATTTTAAAATTAATTAAAATTACGTGAACTGAAATTTTCAAATTAAACATTCAAAACGATCTAATCGTAACGCAAACATCCTACGCGTTGCACGCCCATGGGCCGCAAGCACACAGCCATTGCTGGCCATGTGCGCGCAGCCCATGCGCTCGTCGCATAGCTGCTGCATCCCTATCGCAAGCCTCCGCACGCATTGGTGCTCGCTGCGCGCGCCAGCGCTCATCGCACGCGGGCTATCGCTCGCAGTGCGCGCGCGACATCGCTCGCTGGGCGCGCGACATTGCTCGCTGGGCGCGCGAGCCATCGCTCGCTGGGCGCGCGACATCGCTCGCTGGGCGGGCGACATCGCTCGCTGTGCGCGCGAGCAATGCTAGGCGCAGCGCTCGTGGCACGCGAGCTTGCGCTCGCTGCGCGCGAGGCTGCGCGCTCTTGTGCGAGGCAGCGCGCGTTGTGGCGCAGCTCGCTTGCTGCCCACACGCGACTGCCTTGGCTCGCCCTACGCCCATGCCCATTCGTCCATTGGTCGTGGCACACGACACAAGGCAGGGCTGCTGCCTTGTGCTCGTGCACTACGCCCTTGCTCATTGCATTCGTGCCGCACGGGCGACGAGCTCCCTTGCTCGTCGTCGCATGCCCGCATTATACAACACCCCTTAAGGGTAACACGAAGCGTCCATTGCTTCGTGCGTGCAAGTTATATGAACGAATCGCATAAAAATTTAAAATTTATATTTAAAATTAATGACAAATTAATAAATAATATTAATTTCATAATTTTAGGGCCAAAAATCGAAAATTTATTATCCAATTGATTTCCGATTGTTATGGATTCAAGTCTAGGTCATAAAAATTTAAAATTTATCGTAAATTTACAATTTTTATGGTGGTTTTTAATCATAGGTTTCTAATTAAATTACAATTAATTATGAAAATCAAATTAATTCTAAATTATTCTAATTTTCAACAAATTAATCATAATTACAAATTAGATTGCATAATTAACAAGACTAGGCATTCAAACTTGTTAAACATATGCAGTAGGTCAATCAAAAATTCAAGATTTATCAACAAGAATCGCAAATATTTAATTTAACATCTTAAATTTACGAAATTTTGCATTCGAAAAACTAAAACCTTCGAAAAGTCATAGTTAGGCTTCGAATTTGAGAATTCTGGGTTCGGCAGAAAATTACTATTTTTTTCAAAATTTTAGAATGCCTTTTACATGCGGAATTGACACAAAAATCACTCAATTCGGATGAGTAACGAAGAAACTGCCGAAAAACTGCATACGTATAATTAAATAAACGCAATTTGCAATTAATTAACAATTACGAAAATTAATCACCCCTTTTAATTCTTGCAAATTTGTAATATTTAACCATGTTCATGCAATTTAGATTATGAAAATAATAAGGGGCTCGTGATACCACTGTTAGGTTATGATACATATGACAATTCATAAATCATGCGGAAAAACCATAAACCCAGGAAAACATATTATTTACACATAATCATTTAGCATAGATTAGATGCATACTCTTTGTTGCGTGCCTTCCCTAGCTGCGCCCGAACCGAACAAGAACAAGTCTTTAGGACTCCAAGTGTCGTCCCTCCGTAGATAGTCTACAGCACGTCCGGATCCGCCTTAAGATTGACCAACTAGAATCGCCCTTAAGGTACTATTATTTTCGGCACTTTATAGGCAAATGTGTGACTGAATTTTTCTCTCAAAAACTCACTTTGAATACTTTGAAACTTGTGTTATAAATTGTGAGCCCTAGCCTCATATTTATAGCGGTATGGAAAGGGAATCGAAATCCTATTCAGATACAAATTAATTAAACCTAGAATCCTACAAGAACTCTAATTTAATTAATTTATCAAATAGAATTAGGAATTTAATCATTAACCGAACTCTGCATGTTTTAGGAAACGTGCACGAACACAAACACTTGCACACACACGCACGGCAGCCACGATGGGCCCCATGCGTGCGCGCGAGCAGCCCACTCAGCGCCCGCGCGCGCTGCGCGCTGCGCGCGCTGTTGGCGCGCTGCGCGCTGCGCGTGCTGTGCGCGCTGTGCGCGCTGCGCGCTGCGCGTGCTGTGCGCGCTGTGCGCGCTGCGCGCTGCGCGCAGCCTGCTGGGCCTGGCCTTGCGCTGGGCCTGGCGTTGCTGTTTGTGCGGCGCGCTTGGCTTGCTGGGCGATGGCCTGGCTTCGTGCTGGGCCTCGTCCGGCAGGCCTCGTCCGATGCTTATTCGTACGATGCGCTTCCGATTAAATTTTCCGATTCCGGAATTTATTTCCGATACGAACAATATTTAATATTTCCGATTCCGGAATTAATTTCCGTTTCGAACAAATATTTAATATTTCCGTTTCCGGAATTATTTTCCGATTCCGGTAATATTTCCGATTCTGACAATATTTCCGTTTCCGGCAATATTTCCGATTCTGGCAATATTTCCATTTCCGATAATATTTTCCGACACGTACCATGTTTCCGTTTCCGGCAACATCTACGACTTGGATAATATTTATATTTCCGATACGATCCATATTTCCGTTTCCGGCAATATCATCGTTTCCGGAGTATTCATTCCTTGCCTGTGACGATCTTAGCTCCCACTGAAACCAAGATCCGTCGGTTCCGAATATTCATAGATGGAGTATTTAATGCTATTAAATACTTGATCCGTTTACGTACTATTTGTGTGACCCTACGGGTTCAGTCAAGAGTAAGCTGTGGATTAATATCATTAATTCCACTTGAACTGAAGCGGCCTCTAGCTAGGCATTCAGCTCACTTGATCTCACTGAATTATTAACTTGTTAATTAATACTGAACCGCATTTATTAGACTTAACATAGAATGCATACTTGGACCAAGGGCATTATTTCCTTCAGTAAACACTAACTCCCACTGGGTTTGACAACCCTAGATATATATGCTGAAAAGATGTAATGAACCGAAGTTCAATCCTTATGACATCTTATCCTTAGCTTTGACAACTTTGTTTAGTGTGGTAGTCGCTTAAGAGTATCATTTAGAAACTATATAGGAAAATAGTCGTGATTATCGTTAATCGAATAGATTCCAATTTCTCCATTTGGACATACCATATTCTTATGGAGCTTCGATTGTCATAATGCCAAATAAACAATGTAGATATGTGAGGGGGGTCGAAAAAGCACGAGGCTAATGCGTGACCTCGTCCCTCGTGGGTGTGACGATTCTTTTTCTTCAATCAAGTGTAATTGGATTTCCTGTGAGTTTACACCCAATTGACTAGTAATATAGGAGTCGCCATTCAGTTTTTAACAACAATGAGAAAAACTGACAAAACCCGGTTATCGTGACATAAAGGGAGTGCAATTATGTTTGACCACGACGGTCGTAGGTTCCCTTGTGATCCATGGTGTGAGGATCTCTCAACATACACCCGCAAGGTAGAGATTGAGGGTTCGGGGGACTGTAACTACCGAGAGGAGTACTTCGCTCGTCGATAACTCCAAAGGCATGATATCCTTACTAGCTCAGCATAAATAATTGAAGGGACATGCATTAACTATTAAACTAATCTGAGTTGATTTTAGCAATATGCAACATATAATCCTAGATCGATCGCGATTATCTGATTTAGATAGCATTAAGGGACCTAGCATGATAATCCAATTTCCCAAAAATATTATATTTGTTAGGCGTGATAGAACAATCAGATTTAGTTAGTTTAACAATTCATAAAAAGGGCGAGGAAAGCAATTAAATCATCGAAAAGGGACACATTACGACGCACCCTTGAGAGGTGCGTCACGGTTCTCAGAAAACTAACCACTTTGACTTTGCTATTTCTCCTTTTTATTTAACGAATCTCAATTATGGGACAGGATACGTTCTGTTCAATTTATGGATCGATTGCGACAGAACGCGTGAACAATTTCGCAGCGTGAGGCTTAGGCTAAGGGTTGGAGTCAATACTCAGAATATAATTGTGTGTTGTGTGTGTGTGTTTCACGTCGAATTTAGGGCTGTATTTATAGGGAAGAGTTCGTGGAAAGATAGAATTGCAGAGTTCTAATCCAAAAAGAATGAGGAAAAAACACGTACCCAGGTATTTTCAGCGCCAAGAGCCAGGCGTTGAAAATAGGGTCTGGGCTGTTTTCTTTAGTCAGATTCGGATTCCTGAAATCCGTAGAGTTTGAGACTTAATCGAGTCTTTTAGTGCGTATTAACCTTGCGACGCGATGCGTCTGGGCCCGTTACGAACTCTAGGCTCGTTAGGATTTTAATTAATACGTAACTCTTATTTCCGAATCATATTAGGAATAGGATTCTCGCAGTTTTCTATCTCATTTAGGATTTATGTTGGAATGCAACACCTAATTCTGACAGGTTTCTATCCTTTATGATTCGAAATCAAAGCTATAAAGCATAATTGGGCCTGGCCAAGCCCAACCACGAGGTAAAAATGATTTTAAAGATTCTCATTTTCAGGGCTAGCTAAACGAGAAAACCCCCTTGTTTTTATGGGACGTAAAACGAAGGAAAATCCAGCACATCGCTCTTTTTTGGAAAAAACGGAAAACCAATCCTTTTAATTTTTGGAAAAGAGAAAACCAGAAAAAGTTATCGCTGCAGCGACTAAGGACCCCGCCGGCTAAAGATGGCGAGCCTGTCCGCTAAGGGTGGACACCCCGTCCGATAGAAGTGGACAAATCTGTTTTTGAAATTTAAAAATAAGGACCTACGCGGCTTGTGACGTAGACCCCACCGGCTAAAGATGGCGAACCTGTCCGTTAAGGGTGGACACCCCGTCCGATAAAAGTGGACGAATCTATTTTGAAATTTGTTTGTGCTTTTTGAAAATAAGGACCTACGTGGTTTGTGACGTAGACCCCGCCGGCTGAAGATCGCGAGCCTATTTTGAATTTGAAGATATTATTTTTCGAAAACTGAGGACCTGCGCGGCTAGTGACGCAGACCCCGCCCGCTGAAGGTGGGCGAGCCCTGTCCGCTAAGGGTGGACGCCCCGCTCGCTGGAGGTGAGCGAACCTGAATTCGTCTTTTTGATTTGGGATTCGCGTGTCGCGGTCTTGCCTGATTGAGGTGGGCAAGTCCCTATTTCATTTGTTCTTGTGATTTCTTTTGAGAATTTCTTTTCTTATTCATTCTTGCAGGAGCGAATTCTTTCGAGGGATGCTCGGATTTAGTTGTAACTTGAATGTGGGTTGACAACGTGCTTAGACGGACCATTGTCTTATGGTCATCTTCTTTCATGGTTTTGAGCTAGTCCTTACGGCTCAATTTTGCCACTACCTGGGTCCTTGATTGGGGGACCATGTATAAGTATCAACGGCGACCTTTGTCTTGAGGTCGTAAACTGGTTTTATTTTTTGAGACATCCAAACACGGGACTTCATACAGCGTAGTCTGGGAATATCGTTTTAACTTTTCATACTCTCTTTTGAAACATATATTTTCTTTCGAGCTCCCAAGCATTCGTGCTTGACGGTCATTTCTTGTCAAAGGGGTTCCTTGGGGATACGCAATTTGTGATGTCCTTGATCATGTTTGGTATTGTACTCGTAAGTGCGAGCGATCTTTGTAGTGGTGTGCTACTCTTGACAAAGTCGTGAGGTGCGACTTTCAGTAAGGAAATCGGCAATTTTCGAGTCGAATGGATGCGGCAGGGCCCAATAGAAGTTAGGGCCTTTTTTGAGCCTGGGTTCATTATCGGCGCCCAGGCCTGGGTGTTGAAATAATTCACGCCCAGGTGGGGCGTTGAAAGTGTTGTTTGGGCTGGTCTCTTGATGACACAGTTGGCCTCTTGTTCGTTCGTTTTCTTTTTTCTTTTGAACGTGTTTGTAAATATTCGATATTTAGAAAAGGTGATATGTATGTGCGAACGAGCATACATAGAATGGCCATTGTGTGCGGTCCATTAATCAGTTTGCTTGAATAATTTTTTTTTTGAGCAATGACCAATTTTGAATAGTTTGCTTAGAAGCTTGATAGGGTTCAGGCCTATTCATGAAGTGGGCTCAAACATCGTACCCTTTCGATTCTTCAAACATTTGCTTCGAGTTTTTTTTATTTTGCTATGGTCTTTTCGTAACTTGGAGCCCCCAAGTATGCATGTTGGGATGCTTCCTTTTGGCTTATGATTTTTGTAGGTTCTTTCGAGACAGATGCCCTGGGGTTCCTGCTCGTGTGGGTGCGAGCTATCCCTTCCGTGGTAGGTAATGTTTTGCTACCTTTAATCCTTAATGTAGAAGTCGTGTGGCTTGCATTTTGAATTTGGGCGATAAGTAGTCTTTGCCTCTTTTACACATGCTTTTTGGTCGTGCCCGCATTAGTGCAATATGCCTTACTCTCTTTTTTAGACTTGTGCGACGTAGGCTTTTGTGGCCTAACCGCATGTATTAGAACATTTCTCCAGGTGTTGGGATATCATATTATTTTTTGCATTGGAGTACTTCATCACGCCTCGTTCAGGTGCTCGAACAAGTGTACCACCTTCTGCGTGGGTTTGCACGGCTTATTACTTCGTTCGATGCGAGGATTCATAGGTGTTTCTTTCTTATTTTTATATCTGGGCAAAACATGGCTAGCAGAAAGATTCAGCGCCCAGGCTGGGGCGTTAAAGATATCGGCGCCCAGCTTTGGGCGTTGAAAATGATTTCTGGGCAGAATTTTGACAGTTTTTTTTTATTTTTTTTTCCTTTTGCTTTTGTTTTGGAACAATGTAGACTGTGTAACGGGAGCTTTATAAGGCGAGCGTTATGTGCAGTGGTTTGATCGGAGTTTTGGTGACTCGCGATTTTCAGTTACCCTTGTTAGTGGGGCGACTTTATATACTCTAAGTAGTGCTTAGAATTTGGGAGGGGTTGTAGCCATTCTAAGGTTCGTTTTACACGATTACAGCTCAGGATTGAGCCCCTATGACATATGTATAGCATTAGCGTCGAGAATTTGCGATGAAATCGTCATTTCGAGCATTTTTAGAGTGTTTTTCTCAAGCCCCCAATTGTAGCTACGGGATTGGCTTGGTGCTATAATGCTTGGCATACGTTTTTATGCATTCATGGTGACATGGATCATGAATAGTTTGAACCAGACTCGTTTAGTGCGAGGTACGTTCGAGTAGTGATTTTGCTACTTCTCTTGTGAATGTCGTATTGTGCGACATTGCCATGGTCAAGGTAGTCACATGTTGAAGTGTGCCTTGACCAAAAGCTAGGTGACTTTCTTTACCCATAATCATATTTAGAAATCTTTTTGACTCACTTGCAACATCGAAGATAAACACATACTTAGCTTAAACCAACGACATTTTATTATGTTCCAAGAAGTCTTTTGAAAATTATTTGAAATCCGAGTCCTACTGTGTACAATCCGAGGTGCCCTAAGTAGGTTGACTTATAGAAGGGTTCATACAGGATTACACGAGGGAATCAAAATACTGTTACGATTTTTGGAATGTTGTCTAAGGATTTGCTGGAAGCCAGGGTGCAGGCGTCAAGATATACTTGTGCCCGTTTGGCGTATGCTTTAGGCTTTTAGGGCCATCTTTTCCAGAATTGCGGGAATATAAACCGTTTTCAAATTGACTTAGATTTACTTGGTGTATATCTGTACAAAAGGTCAAGGTATACTTAGTTCTTTCCCTAGTTTTTTCATTTCAATCTTTTAGCCCCCAGTTGCTGTTATGTCTTCCCATTAATGATGTTTCAGATTTCGATTATAGATGCCCGTGTCATATATCTGAGTAGAGTGAGCCTTGGTTAAGTGCCAAGTCCTATTGACAAGGTCTGATTTTTTTTCAAAGGAGATTAGCAAGCATTCGAATTACCATGAACGGGTGCCCTGAGTTCGAAGGAACGATGGGGCGATGTCGTAGAACAATCTTTTTTATTGCAAGCTTACTGCCTTTATTACTTGTTGGCGATTATGACTGTGTCTAGTGGTGAAAGAAGGTCTTTAAGCGAACGACTATGTCTAGTGGTGAAAGTAAGTCTTTAAGTGAGTTAGTTCGCTTTAGGGAGGGTCAAGTCGAATACTTTAGAGGTCATGGACGCTTGCGCTAGCCCCCCATTCAATTGAGGCAAAGCGATCTTTTGAGTCTTGGCTAAGTGCCTAGGAGTGTGAGAGCTCCTTCTGGAAAGGGTACGTGCCCTTATTATTTTTCGATGTGTGCTCATTAATTTTGGCATTTTGATGACTTGGATTCTTCCTTTGACTTATATTTTTCTTTCGACTTGGATTGCAAGTAATTAAATTTCAATAAGGGACTTCTATTTTTTATTCTTGTTTTTCTATAGGCTTTAATATTTTTGCAAATTGGTTGGACCGAATCATGGATTGCCTACGTATCCGCCTTAAATAAATTTAATTTGGAATCAGGTCTTGCGTAGTTCTTAGCCTAGAAAATGGTTTCTTAGAATGCCGAATTCGATAAGTATGTTCTGAGATGGAAACATATTATTTGAAACGGTAGAATAAGTGAAGTTTATTATTGTTTCAATCTGCCGCCTTGCCGTAAGCCAAAAATTTGTTTTATATTTTTAAGTACATGTATTTGCACAAAAATCTTTTCATGTGTTTTTTGGTACGTATATCTGGATACGTGTTGTACCCCTCCAAGTGTTCGTTGTTTTTCCGTGTGTGTGCGGATAAAATGACGAGCACTTCTGGACAAATTTTAGCAAGCAGAGAGATTCAGCGCCCAGGCTGGGGCGCTAAAGATTTCGGCGCCCAGCTGTGGGCGCTGAAAATGATTTCTGGCGGATCTTTTTTGGTGCGCTAAATGCTCCTTTTCTTTTTAGACTAACTTTAGAGGCGCTTTGCAAAGTTCCTTTTTTTTATTATTTATTACTTTTTTGTACTTTTAATTTGTTTTCCTTTTTTATTCGTGACTCAAGACGGTTTGAAGGATGGGTTGAATGAGATAGGATAATTTGTATAGGTATTGGTCAAGCATGAGGATTACATCCGCTAGGACTCACAATTTGCAGCCTCAAGCTAGGGTCATGAGTTTACATCAACCAAGGCCAATGAGTAGCACGGGGACGGCTCAAGGGTATATCAACAGGATGTATCCAAACAAGTTATATGGTCATTATGTTAATGGTGGTGTAAGAGCAGGTTTTGGAAATAATGGTATGACGCACGTGTCAATGGCCGTACGTAGTTTGCGGTTGATAACAAGTTCAAAAACAAGAGTTGGGGTAATGGTTTCTTGGGTTATGGCAATGAGAACATGGATGGGTTAAATGAGCTGAACAGGGGCCCCAGAGCGAAGGCGTCTAAGAACATAAGGATTGGAAAGGGTAGACATCGTAGAACTTTATGATTTGGATTGGTTGACTCAATTCTTTTCCTTCGTTTACTTGGGTAAATTTTGCACTTTGGGAGGTACGGGCTAAGTACTTCATGGCTCGCTCTTTTCGCTCTCCCTTTTTTCTTTCTTTTTAAGTATTTCATGGCTTGCTCCTTTCGCTCTCCCTTTTCTCTTTCTTTTTTAAGTATTTCATGGCTTGCTCTTTTCGCTCTCCCTTTTCTCTTTCTTTTTTCCTTTTTGCTTGGGATTTCTTCCCAACATAAATTTTTTATTTGGGCTAAAAAGGTAGATGGTTGTGGTCTTTGAGTCACGAGGCGAGACTGAGTGAGCCTCGTTTGGTAGGCCTATAGTGGACCTTTAGCTTTAATAGGCCTAGGGTGGACCTTTTAATTGTCTTACTTTGCAAGCGTATTTAGTCGTTTCTTAAAGTGTGCAAATAGCGTAGATTCAAAATGTTATTTTGACCTTATTGAAATTTAACGAAAGAATTACATCGAAAATAATTTTTTGCTTCTTTTCAGATTCCAGTTTCTGGGATTTAATCGGAAGTTGTGATTTAGACTCGAACTTTCATTAATCTTTTTATAACCCGTGTATGAATACAAGGAGGTGACCTAGACTCAAAATAATGACGTGGCGTAAGCCTATAATACTTGACCGGCCAAGCAACTTTCAGACTTAGGCTAATTGGACCATAACTTTCGTTGTTTGACACTTTAGATTTTAACCCTTGGGTGTTCATTTGTAATGCGCCATTTACTTAATTTTGGCAAGGTAGTTAGTTAGAAGATCGAATTTTTATTTTTTCAAGACTAGAATCATTAGTGCGGCTTCCTTCTTAGTGTGTATTGCTTTACCCCGATGGTAGCCTTATGGCATGCCGATTTGGGTGTTTTCATGGTTAGTCATGTTGTATTCATGGAAAATCTTTTAGTCCGTACTTAATAGTATTTCAAGGAGCGAGTGACTCGAGAGGACTATGATAGTCGTGACCCAATGTGATTATAAGCCTTGAGGCCATTAATTCTTGCTAATGGTATTGACACCTTAGGTCCACTTTGGGGGTTGTGCGACTATGGGGGAATAATTTTCAGAATGTGACTGTTTCCATTTTGCAAATACTATAATATATTCTTTTTATTGGTGAGAGAGAGTATTGAGGCCGTGGATTCTTAGCAAGGGATGACAATTACATATGGGTGCTTATTGATTTAAATGTTAGGAGGGGAGACTCAATATGGTTTAACCTTTTAACTTGTAGAACGACACCAAGCATTAGGACCGATTCTATGGATAAGACAACTAAGACTTAGGATTTGGATTGTACTTTGGCATAGCCTAGTCTAGACTCGGATTTATTTATTTTTTATTTGAACATTTATTTTTTTTCTCGAAGACTTTATTCGAACATTATTTTTTGAATACTTTGCCCATGTGACATTCAAGGTCGTTTAATTAGCATGATCGATTTTGGTGCCGAGCATTGTCGTCGTAGGAGGCCTAACAACGACACAAAGAGTTATTTATTTTTATTTTTTTAGTCGCTTTTAGAATCGAGTGCCTTTTCATACGCCCTTGCAGCAATTTTTACGAAAAGTTTTTTTTTGCTACGTGTTTTTTTTTGCGCGGGCACCGAGGCTGCTGTGCCTGACCAAAAGGCCAGGCAGCAACTTCAGCGCCCAGCGGTGGGTGTGAGAAATTTTAGCACCCAGCCAGGGGCGTTGAAAATGCGTCTCTGGCTGGTTCTCGTTTTCAGTTTTCGTCTACTTTTGTTTTTGCGACTTTAATTTTGCGTGCTTGCCTTATAACGTCCTTTACGCGTTGTGCAGCGTTTGTGGGATTCGTTACGGCCATCCCGAGCGTCGCTTATTTTTGTGGCGATCGTTCGGGCTTGCGGAACACGTATTTTGGTATAACTCTTTGGCCAATTGGTTCATGAATGTTTGGGCAATTTTTAAGGTCGTTGGTTTTCTAGCATTATTTGTCTAGCATTATTCGTACGCACAATCATAACATAGTCACATAGTTCGCTACACATAACTACATTACAAACATGGATTTAAAAATTAAATATGTCACGTAGTTTATGATAGGTTTCTATGGGTAGTATTTGCGCCTGGCTTGGTACCGCTTCTATCGTAGATCCAACACATGCCCCGGTCGAGGTAGTGTTTTCAACAGACGAATTTCGCTCAAGAGGCCAACCCGCAAGTGCAAGCCAAGGGGGCATGCAGGCGAGAGGGACCTAATGGGCGAGCGATTGGGTTTAGGACGGGTGTACTACTAGCGAAAGTGCCGAGTGGACAACATTAAAAGCGTATGCACCCCCCGGTTGGCGATGGGTATCCTTAGTCCCAACTCCCAAGATGAAACACCAAGGGAGCCAAGATTCGTTTTGCGGTTCTGTCCGTTCACATTAATATGCTGATTTTCAGGTCGTCCCAACTTGATTGGGAAATAAACGCGGGGTAGGATCGTTTCACCCTTCCGCTATTTTGATTACCTACAAGCACGAGTATTTCCTTCACTATCCCCAGTGGAGTCGCCACTGTGAGGGGGGTCGAAAAAGCACGAGGCTAATGCGTGACCTCGTCCCTCGTGGGTGTGACAATTCTTTTTATTCAATCAAGTGTAATTGGATTTCTTGTGAGTTTACACCCAATTGACTAGTAATATAGGAGTCGCCATTCAGTTTTTAACAACAATGAGAAAAACTGACAAAACCCAGTTATCGTGACATAAAGGGAGTGCGATTATGTTTCACCACGACGGCCGTAGGTTCCCTTGTGATCCCTGGTGTGGGGATCTCGCAACATACACCCGCAAGGTAGAGATTGAGGGTTCGGGGCACTATAACTACCGAGAGGAGTACTTCGCTCGTCGATAACTCCAGAGGCATGATATCCTTACTAGCTCAGCATAAATAATTGAAGGGACATGCGTTAACTATTAAACTAATCTGAGTTGATTTTAGCAATATGCAACATATAATACTAGATCGATCGCGATTATCTCATTTAGATAGCATTAAGGGACCTAGCATGATAATCCAATTTCCCAAAAATATTATATTTGTTAGGCGTGATAGAACAATCAGATTTAGTTAGTTTAACAGTTCATAAAAAGGGTGAGGAAAGCAATTAAATCATCGAAAAGGGACACATTACGACGCACCCTTGAGAGGTGCGTCACGGTTCTCAGAAAACTAACCACTTTGACTTTGCTATTTCTCCTTTTTATTTAACGAATCTCAATTATGGGACAGGATACGTTCTGTTTGATTTATGGATCGATTGCGACAGAACCCGTGAACAATTTCGCAGCGTGGGGCTTAGGCTAAGGGTTGGAGTCAATACTCGGAATATAATTGTGTGTTGTGTGTGTGTGTTTCACGTCGAATTTTGGGCTGTATTTATAGGGAAGAGTTCATGGAAAGATAGAATTGCAGAGTTTTAATCCATAAAGAATTAGGAAAAAACACGTACCCAGGTATTTTCAGCGCCCAGGCCTGGGCGCCGAAGATTTCGGCGCCCAGAGCCAGGCGTTGAAAATAGGGTTTGGGCTGTTTTCTTTAGTCAGATTCGGATTCCTGAAATCCGTAGAGTTTGAGACTTAATCGAGTCTTTTAGTGCGTATTAACCTTGCGACGGGATGCGTCTGGGCCCGTTACGAACTCTAGGCTCGTTAGGATTTTAATTAATACGTAACTTTTATTTTCGAATCATATTAGGAATAGGATTCTCGCAGTTTTCTATCTCATTTAGGATTTATGTTGGAATGCAACACCTAATTCTGACAGGTTTCTATCCTTTATGATTTTCCACTTTTAGAAGCTACCTTTTACGGCAGTTACTATTTTTAGCAGGTTTCCATAAATAGCAGTTTTCTATAAATATCAGGTTTCGGGCGAAATGAAAAGGGGAATTGAGATTCGTTTATTTTATAGGAGATGCGTTGTCAAGTGGAGATTTATACTTTCATCATCGAACTTTTCCCTTTCGGGAATGGGGACAAAAGTAGGTGTCTACAAGATAATCTTTCCTGGCTCATGCAAACATCACCTTGACCCAGCCTAGATGTTCCAAAATTCTTGCCAAGTTGATTTTATACCCTTTTGTGAATTGCATTGAAGCATTTCACATATTTCACGTTGAGTAAATATAGCCATATTTTCTCAAATTCTTGTGAAATAGGTAAGTCATAAAATCCATCTTTGGCCCATGAACTTTATTGTCTAGAAACTTCTAACAATAGTCCATTTCTATGCCATGTTCAACAAGCAAGACCCACGTGTCTTAAATTAATCAACTTTCAGAAATCCATGCCATGGAATCTTAGAATGTTGTCTTGTTGATATGGTCGTATGACATTGTCAAAGATATGTGGAACACAAATCAAAATGTTTGATTTGAACCTTCTGAAGTTTGAGTGGTAAGAGATTCGTTTGTTTATTAATCAATCATATGACTCAACCCTTAAATGACCATTTCATTCAAATAAACACTCAACAAATGTTTTTGTTTACTTTGATTGTGAGTCTTTCCGTTGTCCAAACAGAAATTGATTATGATGATTAATGGAACATAATACCAGTAAGTTCCAGCCTTTAGAAGGACTTTAAAACAAACATGATGACCCTAGAATTAATGTAGCACGACTTTGCTTCATTTCCCACTTGTAGGTCAATAACCAGACTTAGCTCCCGGAATTTGAGTTCTTAACAAGAGTTAGAATCTCAAGCGGTAATCTAATACCATGGGAGTTTATTTGCTAAGTCATTTCTCTTTAACATAAACCTCAAGGTAGAAATAGAATGTCTAAATACATTTCTTTTGTTCCCCTTTCCTATCCTTTCTAGCACGTTTTCTTATAGTCCAAAATATTTTACACTTTGCTTGATCTTCTTACTTTGTTATGCTTACAAAGTCCCTTTCTTTTATGACAACATCCAATGAGTCTAATTCATTATCGAATTAAAAGAAAATTGGTTGTTAACCATTGGTTATACATGAGTCTTTAACTCAATACTTTATTATTCCAAAACTACCCGGTATTCTGAATATATGAGGTCCAATTGGTCTACCATTCAAATTTTAGCTTGAAAACAACCATGAAAATCACTATAAGAAAATAGCATTCAAGATACGATCTCACTCTCCTTTTCTTTGAGAATCGCTCTCAAAATTAGTTACCAATCGTTCGAGGAAATATCGCAGTTCTATTGTCCGAACGCAATAAGGTTGAAGATGTACTATTCTACAGAATGAACTAGCAAAGAAAATTTTTATCTTACTTTAATAACTAGAATAAAAGCATTCATGCAATCATTGAAGCTATTAAACATTTCATTCATGCAAAATAAAACTAGGTCCAAAAATGAATGAATCGATTCCAAGACCCTAAAAGTCCTAAATCCTTAAGCAGCTTTGGCATGTCTTAAGTACTTTAAGATTCTAGGTAAGCAACACCTATTTCTAGTAATCTCCAAATTACTCTTGGTTAATAAATTAATACCATAATTTATCCCATTGCCACAACATAATGCCATTGTTGTTTGAGTTTAAACCACAATCAACGTGCTCCTATGGGACGCCTTACCATCTAAGTCAACTAATATAGCACCTCGCTTTGGCGTAAACCTACTACGTTAGTGAAGGAAATAATGCCCTTGGTCCAAGTATGCATTCTATGTTAAGTCTAATAAATGCGGTTCAGTATTAATTAACAAGTTAATAATTCAGTGAGATCAAGTGAGCTGAATGCCTAGCTAGAGGCCGCTTCAGTTCAAGTGGAATTAATGATATTAATCCACAGCTTACTCTTGACTGAACCCGTAGGGTCACACAAATAGTACGTAAACGGATCAAGTATTTAATAGCATTAAATACTCCATCTATGAATATTCGGAACCGACGGATCTTGGTTTCAGTGGGAGCTAAGATCGTCACAGGCAAGGAATGAATACTCCGGAAACGATGATATTGCCGGAAACGGAAATATGGATCGTATCGGAAATATAAATATTATCCAAGTCGTAGATGTTGCCGGAAACGGAAACATGGTACGTGTCGGAAAATATTATCGGAAATGGAAATATTGCCAGAATCGGAAATATTGCCGGAAACGGAAATATTGTCAGAATCGGAAATATTACCGGAATCGGAAAATAATTCCGGAAACGGAAATATTAAATATTTGTTCGAAACGGAAATTAATTCCGGAATCGGAAATATTAAATATTGTTCGTATCGGAAATGAATTCCGGAATCGGAAAATTTAATCGGAAGCGCATCGTACGAATAAGCATCGGACGAGGCCTGCCGGACGAGGCCCAGCACGAAGCCAGGCCATCGCCCAGCAAGCCAAGCGCGCCGCACAAACAGCCACGCCAGGCCCAGCGCAAGGCCAGGCCCAGCAGGCTGCGCGCAGCGCGCAGCGCGCACAGCGCGCACAGCACGCGCAGCGCGCAGCGCGCGCGGGCGCTGAGTGGGCTGCTGCTCGCGCGCACGCATGAGGCCCATCGTGGCTGCCGTGCGTGTGTGTGCAAGTGTTTGTGTTCGTGCACGTTTCCTAAAACATGCAGAGTTCGGTTAATGATTAAATTCCTAATTCTATTTGATAAATTAATTAAATTAGAGTTCTTGTAGGATTCTAGGTTTGATTAATTTGTATCTGAATAGGATTTCGATTCCCTTTCCATACCGCTATAAATATGAGGCTAGGGCTCACAATTTATAACACAAGTTTCAAAGTATTCAAAGTGAGTTTTTGAGAGAAAAATTCAGTCACACATTTGCCTATAAAGTGCCGAAAATAATAGTACCTTAAGGGCGATTCTAGTTGGTCAATCTTAAGGCGGATCCGGACGTGCTGTGGACTATCTACGGAGGGACGACACTTGGAGTCCTAAAGACTTGTTCTTGTTCGGTTCGGGCGCAGCTAGGGAAGGCACGCAACAAAGAGTATGCATCTAATCTATGCTAAATGATTATGTGTAAATAATATGTTTTCCTGGGTTTATGGTTTTTCCGCATGATTTATGAATTGTCATATGTATCATAACCTAACAGTGGTATCACGAGCCCCTTAATATTTTCATAATCTAAATTGCATGAACATGGTTAAATATTACAAATTTGCAAGAATTAAAAGAGGTGATTAATTTTCGTAATTGTTAATTAATTGCAAATTGCGTTTATTTAATTATACGTACGCAGTTTTTCGGCAGTTTCTTCGTTACTCATCCGAATTGAGTGATTTTTGTGTCAATTCCGCATGTAAAAAGCATTCTAAAATTTTGAAAAAAATAGTAATTTTCTGCCGAACCCAGAATTCTCAAATTCGAAGCCTAACTATGACTTTTCGAAGGTTTTAGTTTTTCGAATGCAAATTTTCGTAAATTTAAGATGTTAAATTAAATATTTGCGATTCTTGTTGATAAATCTTGAATTTTTGATTGACCTACTGCATATGTTTAACAAGTTTGAATGCCTAGTCTTGTTAATTATGCAATCTAATTTGTAATTATGATTAATTTGTTGAAAATTAGAATAATTTAGAATTAATTTGATTTTCATAATTAATTGTAATTTAATTAGAAACCTATGATTAAAAACCACCATAAAAATTGTAAATTTACGATAAATTTTAAATTTTTATGACCTAGACTTGAATCCATAACAATCGGAAATCAATTGGATAATAAATTTTCGATTTTTCGCCCTAAAATTATGAAATTAATATTATTTATTAATTTGTCATTAATTTTAAATATAAATTTTAAATTTTTATGCGATTCGTTCATATAACTTGCACGCACGAAGCAATGGAAGCTTCGTGTTACCCTTAAGGGGTGTTGTATAATGCGGGCATGCGACGACGAGCAAGGGAGCTCGTCGCCCGTGCGGCACGAATGCAATGAGCAAGGGCGTAGTGCACGAGCACAAGGCAGCAGCCCTGCCTTGTGTCGTGTGCCACGACCAATGGACGAATGGGCATGGGCGTAGGGCGAGCCAAGGCAGTCGCGTGTGGGCAGCAAGCGAGCTGCGCCACAACGCGCGCTGCCTCGCACAAGAGCGCGCAGCCTCGCGCGCAGCGAGCGCAAGCTCGCGTGCCACGAGCGCTGCGCCTAGCATTGCTCGCGCGCACAGCGAGCGATGTCGCCCGCCCAGCGAGCGATGTCGCGCGCCCAGCGAGCGATGGCTCGCGCGCCCAGCGAGCGATGTCGCGCGCCCAGCGAGCGATGTCGCGCGCGCACTGCGAGCGATAGCCCGCGTGCGATGAGCGCTGGCGCGCGCAGCGAGCACCAATGCGTGCGGAGGCTTGCGATAGGGATGCAGCAGCTATGCGACGAGCGCATGGGCTGCGCGCACATGGCCAGCAATGGCTGTGTGCGTGCGGCCCATGGGCGTGCAACGCGTTGGGTGTTTGCGTTACGATTAGATCGTTTTGAATGTTTAATTTGGAAATTTCAGTTCACGTAATTTTAATTAATTTTAAAATTAATAATTTAAATTATTTTCTTGGATTTTAATTTTGAATATTATAATTATAATAAATGTTATTTATTCTAATTATTTTACTAAAATTAAAATCATGAATTAATTTAAATGCGACTGAAATTAAATTAAACTTTTTGGATTCAATTATAAATTTATATGAGCTTTAAATTTTAATTAAATTTGTATGTTTCCGGTTAGACTAGAAATAAATTTTTATGTTTAAAATTGGTAAAGCATATGAATTTATTGGTTTAAGTGGGAGCGTTTTTTAGTCATAAACTCTTGATTAGGTCTACAAATCCTTAAGGTTAAAACAACTTGATTAGAATTAATAAGGACTGAATAATTGGTAGATTATTGGTGCCCTTGATTAATTGCTGCAAATGTTTACGTGATGCATAATGTGTTTTACTAACCAGCTATGTGGGCCATTCATGATAATGAATGGGTGAATGGTATATATTGTATATGTACTGTTTTGCAGGTTATGAAGTGACTAGTATGGCCCAAATAGGATAGAAAATATGGTCTGCGTACCATTAATTTGAATGTAATTGGTCTAAAGTACCAAAGTTATTTTTCAATTCAAATATGGTCTGCGAACCATCAAATAGTTGTAATTAGTTATAGCTTATCCTATTTGAAGAAAATGGTGCCTCCCACGGAGATTTTCAAGACGGACTTTGAAGTCAAAGCTTCAAGATGAAGTCGGGCCATACTAGATCACAAATATCTTATGCATGTTTTAAGTTATTTATTGTTTTAAATATGTCTTAAAATGCATGAGATCAAAAGCTTGATTATGTTGCATGATTAAGGATTTTAGTTCACTTAAAATCTAACCAACATAGTAAGAGCCTTAAGTTCCAAACTTAAAAATTGAGTTAAAAGGTGCCATGCCAAAATATACACTTGCTTGGATATCCTTTACATCAATCTAGTAATAGTTTTCGCTCAGCGAGGTGTTACTTATTGGTCCTAAAGGGGCAAGGTACACAAATAATTGTGAGTACATGTTAGTTTTGGTAAAACTCAACGATATAAGTAAGGAGTCCTTTTATGTCGTGGCAAATTCGATAGGTTTACCTAATAAGTTCTTAGACGTACCTATCAACCAAGAATAGTTTCTAGACTATTAGCAAAAGGCTTTTGCTTACCTAAGATGTTCTAGGATTAAGTCGACAAACTGTGCTTAGTTCTTCAATGATTTTAGGATCTTGGAATCATTTTATTCACACCTGCCGGAACACATAAATTGAATAAAATGCTTAATAAACATTGAATTATGCATGTATGCTAGAATTTAAGTTTATTAAGAGAAACTGTGAATGGTTATTTATTTGTTTATTCTTTTCAATTGTAGTTTTTAATATGGCAAACAACAATTCATTCAACATTCGATCAATTCTCGAAAAGGAGAAGTTGAACGGGAAAAACTTCCTTGACTGGCAAAGGAACTTGCAAATAGTTCTTATGCAGGAAGAAAAGGAGTATGTCCTAGATGAGGCGATGCCCGAAGCTGCAGGCGACGGGGTCACTCAGGCAGCCCTCAATCGTTGGATTGATGCCAACAAGGATGTGAAATGTCTAATGCTCGCCACCATGAGTGCGGATCTGCAGAAAACGTTCATCAACTCAGATGCTTTCACAATCATCAGTGAGTTGAAGAACATGTTCCAAGATCTGGCTCGAGTCGAAAGATTCGAGACTCATAGGCAAATTCTTGAGACCAAGCTTAAGAAAGGCGAGCCCGTAAGTCCACATGTTCTCAAAATGATTGGACTCATTGAGAATATGAGTCGGCTGGATCAGCAATTTTCTCAGGAAATGGCTATAGACACCATCCTCCATTCTCTTCATAGCGGGTATGATCAGTTCAAACTGAACTACAGTATGAATAGTCTGGACAAAACGCTCACTGAGCTTCACGGTATGCTGAAGACCGCTGAAAAGACGCTCAAAAGTGATAAGCAGGATGTGCTTATGGTGCGTGGGGGCAAGTTCAAGAAATCTGGAAAGAAGAGGAATGCTAAGAAAGGTGGCAACAAAGCCAGCCCAACTAAGCAAACTGGCGCCAAATCTGCAAAGAGAAAGGTCAGTCAACCCACTTCTGAATCCGAATGCTTCTACTGCAAGAAGAAGGGGCATTGGAAGAGAGATTGCTTGAAGCTAAAGGAAGATCAGAAGAACGGAACAGTCGTTCCATCTTCAGGTATTTTCGTTATAGACTGTATACTTGCTAATTCAACTTCTTGGGTATTAGATACAGGTTGTGGCTCACACTTATGTTCCAATCCACAGGGACTAAGAAGAAGTAGAAAGTTAAGCAAGGGTGAAGTCGACCTACGAGTGGGAAATGGAGCACGGATTGCTGCATTAGCTGTAGGAACTTACTATTTGTCGTTGCCCTCCGGGCTAGTTTTGGAACTGGAAGAATGTTTCCATGTTCCAAGTCTTACTAAAAACATCATTTCAGTTTCTTGCTTAGATGCTAAGGGATTTTCCTTTATAATAAAAGACAATAGTTGTTCGTTTTATTTTAAAGAGATGTTTTATGGATCTGCTAGATTAGTCAATGGACTTTATTTATTAGATCACGACAAACAAGTATATAACATAAATACCAAAAAGGCCAAAAAGGATGATTCAGATCTCACCTATCTGTGGCATTGTCGATTAGGCCATATAAACTTGAAACGCTTAGAAAGACTTCAAAGGGAAGGAATTCTAGAACCATTTGACTTAGAGGATTATGGTAAATGCGAATCGTGTTTACTTGGCAAAATGACGAAGCAACCTTTCTCTAAAGTTGGAGAAAGAGCAAATGAACTATTGGGTTTAATCCATACAGATGTATGTGGACCAATGAGTACAAATGCTAGAGGTGGTTTCAGCTACTTTATCACTTTCACTGATGACTTCAGTAGGTATGGTTATGTCTACCTAATGAAGCATAAGTCTGAATCCTTTGACAAATTCAAGGAATTTCAGAGTGAAGTAGAGAATCAATTAGGCAAGAAGATTAAGGCACTGCGGTCTGATAGAGGCGGTGAATATCTGAGCTATGAATTTGATGACCATCTGAAAGAATGTGGAATTCTATCAGAATTGACTCCTCCTGGAACACCACAATGGAACGGTGTGTCAGAACGGAGGAACAGAACCTTGCTAGACATGGTCAGGTCAATGATGGGTCAGGCCGAACTTCCATTAGAATTTTGGGGACATGCACTAAATACAGGTGCACTCACTATAAATAGAGCTCCATCTAAAGCTGTCGAAAAGACTCCATACGAATTATGGTTTGGAAAGCCTCCAAATGTGTCTTTTCTTAAGATTTGGGGATGTGAAGTATACGTCAAACGATTAATTTCAGACAAACTTCATCCAAAATCTGACAAATGTATCCTTGTGGGCTATCCAAAGGAAACAAAGGGGTATTACTTCTACAATACATCTGAGAACAAAGTGTTTGTTGCTCGAGATGGTGTCTTTTTGGAGAAAGATCACATTTCCAAAATGACAAGTGGGAGAAAAGTAGACCTCGAAGAAATTCGAGTCGAACAACAAACTCTAGAGAATGCTCAAGATGACATTCAGGATGAAACTCAGAGATCTTTAGAAGAATCTGGTGAGAATCATGGTCAATCTAGAAATGTTACCCCGCGTAGATCGCAAAGATATAGATCTCAACCGGAAAGGTACTTAGGTATTTTGACGAACGAGAGCTATGACGTTCTATTACTTGAAAGTGATGAACCTGCGACTTACAAGCAAGCTATGACGAGCCCTGGCTCCAAGCAATGGCAAGAAGCCATGCAATCTGAATTAGACTCCATGTCTGAAAACCAAGTATGGGATTTGGTCGATTTGCCAGATGGCTACCAAGCCATTGGAAGCAAATGGGTTTTCAAACTGAAAAAGGACAAGGATGGGAAACTTGAAGTTTTCAAAGCTAGATTGGTTGCAAAAGGTTACAGGCAAGTCCACGGTGTGGATTACGATGAAACCTTTTCACCAGTTGCAATGCTAAAGTCTATTCAAATAATGTTAGCAATCGCTGCATATTACGATTACGAAATATGGCAGATGGATGTCAAAACTGCTTTCTTAAACGGCGTTTTAACAGAAACTGTGTTTATGACACAGCCTGAAGGTTTTGAGGATCCAAAGAATGCTAAAAAGGTATGCAAGCTAAAGAAGTCAATCTACGGATTGAAGCAGGCATCCAGGAGCTGGAATATACGTTTTGATGAAGCAGTCAGTGACTTTGGTTTCATCAAGAACGCGGACGAATCTTGTGTATACAAGAAGGTCAGTGGGAGCAAAATTGCTTTCCTAGTATTATATGTCGACGACATATTGCTTATCGGAAATGACATTCCTATGTTGAACTCTGTCAAGATTTGGCTTGGGAAATGTTTTTCGATGAAGGATCTAGGAGAAGCACAGTACATATTGGGCATCAAGATTTACAGAGATAGATCTAAAAAGATGATTGGACTTAGTCAAAGAACTTATATCAATAAGGTGCTTGATAGGTTCAAGATGGCGGACTCCAAGCGAGGCTACCTACCCATGTCTCATGGAATGACTCTAAGCAAGACTCAGTGCCCAAAAACACTTG
Source organism: Spinacia oleracea (assembly GCF_020520425.1). Lineage (NCBI taxonomy): Eukaryota > Viridiplantae > Streptophyta > Magnoliopsida > Caryophyllales > Amaranthaceae > Spinacia > Spinacia oleracea. Next base: position 70,807,782 of record NC_079491.1, on the reverse strand, counting down.
ATGAGCGTAGACGAATGAATGGGATTCCATATGCATCATTGATTGGTTCAATAATGTATGCTATGATATGTACACGCCCGGATGTTGCGTACGCACTCAGTGCTACGAGAAGATACCAGTCAGACCCAGGAGAGGCGCATTGGACTGCTGCCAAGAACATTCTGAAGTACCTGAAAAGGCACAAAGATGACTTCCTGGTCTATGGTGGAGATGATGAATTAATTGTTAAAGGCTATACGGACGCAAGTTTCCAAACCGACAAAGATGATTTCAGATCACAGTCTGGGTTTGTCTTCTGCCTCAACGGAGGAGCAGTAAGCTGGAAAAGTGCTAAGCAAAGCACCATTGCGGATTCTACAACTGAAGCGGAGTACATTGCTGCACATGAAGCAGCAAAGGAAGCTATATGGCTAAGGAAGTTCATAGGAAAACTTGGTGTAGTCCCCTCCATTAAAGGACCAATAGCCCTGTACTGTGATAATAACGGAGCTATTGCACAGGCAAAAGAGCCTAGACACCACCAGAGAGTCAAGCATGTACTTCGTAGATTTCACCTTCTACGAGAGTTCGTTGAAAGAAAAGAAGTCGAGATAAGCAAAATTGGAACTGATGACAACATATCAGATCCATTAACTAAACCTCTGCCGCAGGCGAAGCACAACTCGCACACTGCAGCTATGGGAATCAAGCATATTGGAGAATGGCTTTGATGTCTCTGTTTAATGTTTTAAAGTTTTAGAGTTTAAATCTTTGTAAAACATTATTGGTTAATCATTCACAATAAATGAAAAGAATTCATTTTTCCATTTAATTTGTGGTTTATTAAATGATGAGTCCCTTCAATTTGACGATATATTCAAGATAGACTGTCAGGACCAGTCCTGTGACTAAGAAATGTCTATCAAGTGAACTTGAATGTCAAAGGTTGAAAATGGTCCCTAATCGGAGTTTTCTATAAAATTGGACGCATAGAAAACGTTAGACGATTAGAATGCAAGATGACTAGTAGTTCTGTTTCTTGAACTATGTGGACATGGCAATGTCATAATCATTTGCATAGATACTTACTTTGGGAAGACTAGTATCGGACGAGACCTATGAAACTTTACTGTAAGAGATGAAAGTCTGTCATAAGTAAATTTCATTAAATTATTAGACACTAAATCCTCAATACCTGAGTGATTTGAGATTACTTGTTTGAGAACTGGTTGCTTTGACGTTGACCAACCGTCGCACCGTAAAAGGAGGCTATAAAGGCAACGCTCAGGTAATCACCTATCAAACGAAGTCTAATCTCAAGATCGCAAGATTGGGATTGTCCTCCCATAAATCGGGATGAGATGCTTAAAAGTTGTACAAGGCCACTCGGAGAGCTAGAAACTGTGAAATGCATGGCCGTGCTCGGATGAATCATAGGCTATGATTATCTGTTTATTTGATCAGTTGAACTCTGAAACCGAGGAACACCTCTGGACATAATAAGGATGACAACTCTTACCTTATGTTCAAGAGCAAGCATCGAGCGACAAAGGAATTAGGAAATGCACACTTGTACCTAAGGACAAGTGGGAGACTGAAGGAAATAATGCCCTTGGTCCAAGTATGCATTCTATGTTAAGTCTAATAAATGCGGTTCAGTATTAATTAACAAGTTAATAATTCAGTGAGATCAAGTGAGCTGAATGCCTAGCTAGAGGCCGCTTCAGTTCAAGTGGAATTAATGATATTAATCCACAGCTTACTCTTGACTGAACCCGTAGGGTCACACAAATAGTACGTAAACGGATCAAGTATTTAATAGCATTAAATACTCCATCTATGAATATTCGGAACCGACGGATCTTGGTTTCAGTGGGAGCTAAGATCGTCACAGGCAAGGAATGAATACTCCGGAAACGATGATATTGCCGGAAACGGAAATATGGATCGTATCGGAAATATAAATATTATCCAAGTCGTAGATGTTGCCGGAAACGGAAACATGGTACGTGTCGGAAAATATTATCGGAAATGGAAATATTGCCAGAATCGGAAATATTGCCGGAAACGGAAACATTGTCAGAATCGGAAATATTACCGGAATCGGAAAATAATTCCGGAAACGGATATATTAAATATTTGTTCGAAACGGAAATTAATTCCGGAATCGGAAATATTAAATATTGTTCGTATCGGAAATGAATTCCGGAATCGGAAAATTTAATCGGAAGCGCATCGTACGAATAAGCATCGGACGAGGCCTGCCGGACGAGGCCCAGCACGAAGCCAGGCCATCGCCCAGCAAGCCAAGCGCGCCGCACAAACAGCCACGCCAGGCCCAGCGCAAGGCCAGGCCCAGCAGGCTGCGCGCAGCGCGCAGCGCGCACAGCGCGCTCAGCACGCGCAGCGCGCAGCGCGCAGCGCGCGCGGGCGCTGAGTGGGCTGCTGCTCGCGCGCACGCATGAGGCCCATCGTGGCTGCCGTGCGTGTGTGTGCAAGTGTTTGTGTTCGTGCACGTTTCCTAAAACATGCAGAGTTCGGTTAATGATTAAATTCCTAATTCTATTTGATAAATTAATTAAATTAGAGTTCTTGTAGGATTCTAGGTTTGATTAATTTGTATCTGAATAGGATTTCGATTCCCTTTCCATACCGCTATAAATATGAGGCTAGGGCTCACAATTTATAACACAAGTTTCAAAGTATTCAAAGTGAGTTTTTGAGAGAAAAATTCAGTCACACATTTGCCTATAAAGTGCCGAAAATAATAGTACCTTAAGGGCGATTCTAGTTGGTCAATCTTAAGGCGGATCCGGACGTGCTGTGGACTATCTACGGAGGGACGACACTTGGAGTCCTAAAGACTTGTTCTTGTTCGGTTCGGGCGCAGCTAGGGAAGGCACGCAACAAAGAGTATGCATCTAATCTATGCTAAATGATTATGTGTAAATAATATGTTTTCCTGGGTTTATGGTTTTTCCGCATGATTTATGAATTGTCATATGTATCATAACCTAACAGTTAGATCCTTAGATTTTTGTAAGTGCTTGATTTGGAAGGCAACTTTTGAACTCAATATTACTTTGGACCTAGTTGTTTCTATGTTGGTTCGATTATTTAGTGAACTAAATCTAATCGAGCATACAAACAACGCATTTATGCATAATATACATTAATTCAATATATAAAAGCATAAATAAAATTGGTGAACTAGTATGGCCCAAAACTCTTGTCTTGAAGCATCCAATCTTCTTCACTATCTTGTTAGCTTGGCATCGTCTTGAATCTTCATTCAATGCTAACTTAAAGTTCTAAACTAGAAATACTTGAAATAATAAAAATTACATCAAAATTTCAATGGTTCGCAGACCATATTTTAAAACTTAACATTCAAAGATAAAACGGTTCGCAGACCGTATTTTACTATCCTAGATCGGTCATACTAGTCACTTGGAGTACCTGCATTACATAATATATATATATATATATATATATATATATATATATATATATATATATATATATATATATATTCTATGCATTCACCCATTCGTATCCTAAAACGAATGGCCCATTTAATTATGCAAGTATTTACGTGAATTAATTAAAATTCACGTTCACATAAACGCGTCCTTAAAGATTAATCAATTTCCAAATTATTAATCATTAAAAAAATTTCTAATTAAAATTTAATTTAATTAAAATAATGCGACCTACGAAAATAATTAAAATAATTATTTTATTTTAATTTCATTAAGCAGCTCCCACTTAAAGCAATAATTATTCAGGATAATTAAATATTTAAATATTAAATTAAGCTCACGGCCCGGCCCAAGTTAAATTAAATAATTATTAATTTTCCCGTTAGCCATTTTAATGCAAACATAAATTTTCAAGCCCAGCGAAACAAAAAATCCCCCAATAATTGCATTGCGGGCTAGGCTTGCACCCAGCCCAACATTGCTCGTGCTGTGTGGCCTACGAGGCACACGAGCATTGTGCCCATGCCCCCGCAAGCCCCGCGCACAATACCCGCAGCCTTGCGCTGCTGTGGCACTACTGCTCGCTTGTGGTGCTCGACGCTGCACGCAAGGCAAGGCAGCCTTGCCCTTTGCTTGCTCGCAACTCGCAAGCCAAGGCTCGCTGCCTTGCTTGCTCTCCTCGCCCAGCGCGCGCGGCACCCATCACGCTTGCTGCTGCCCGCGTTGTTGTGGCTCGGCAGTGGTGAGGTAGCCCACATGGCTACGACGAGCCACACGTCCACACACACCCCTCGTGTTCGTGCCTTTGGTTCGTGCCTACGGACCAACTAATTAAAAAAAATTATTTTCACGAACATATTTGCATTTAGTTATTATTCAAAAAATTAACGATTTTTATTTTCGAAAAATAAATACTTTACGATTTAATTAATTTTTAACAACAATCTGATCTTGTTAAATTTATTAAATCTAGGCTAACTTTATTCAAATTTTTAAGAACGAACAATTTCAACCAAAAATTTGAACTTTTTAATAATCGTATCGTACACGACGAATCATCGTCGTACGATACTATTATTCGTTTCGCCTAGCTTACGAATATTCGCGATAAGATATACGATTCCGACGCACGGTCGTATCGAATAATACGTTTTTCCAAACTAATTCCCGAAAAGCTATTAAATGAACTTCCGATTCATTCAATCCGGTGATCGGTTACATGTCATTGGTGTGACCTTATAGGTTCAGTCAAGAGTAAGTTGTGAGCCTAATATAGATTAGAACTCACTGATCGGAAGCATTGCTCCACCTAGCTGTTCCGATCACTTGATTTCACTAAATTAATTGTTCGCAATTAATCTGAACCTTGGTATTAGACTAAATGCACCTTGGGTGAAGGACATATTTCCTTCAATAATTTGACTGTCGGCTACAAGAAATAGTCTTTGTCGTTGCCTGAGTTCAAAATCCGCCCACCTTCTTGGATGAGGAAGTTGACCGTGATTTTTCCAGACGGCTATGGGTCAGCTGACGCCTAGTGTTACGAACTGTGGCCGGAGGTGGACCGCTTATGGGATTCCGAGAGTCATGAGCGTTAGGAGGTTTTGTCCCCAGTTACTGCCATAGTCGAAAATATAACTGCAGCATGAAAGGTACTTTGGTTTTTTAATTTGCTTCTGTTGTATTTCGTTTTGGCATGTTTGTGTGTCTGATGTTGGGATTTTATGTTCGCTTCTTCATACTATGAAGTCTTCCTTGGCCACTAGCCATCATGTGATGAGTCTGGAGGACAAGCTGTCGAAGATGAAGATGATCTGAAGTCGGCAAAGAAGTAGGAGACGCGTTTGAATGGCGACGCTACTGAGGAGAAATCTAAGGTCGTTCAGCTGGAGGCTAATAGGATAAAGTTGTCGGTTGATGTTGCGACTCCGACTGAAAACAAGGAGGTGTTGTCTGCTGAGAATGTTGAGTTGAAGGCGTCGCTGGACAAGGTCAATAAGAGGATTTGGGACTGTGCCGGTTATTACACGGGGAAGGTCAGGTTCGACTTGATGAAGGAGCCGAGTTCTTGGATGGCATGATGGATGGTTGGACCCCTCAGGCTGACATCGATAACTTTCACCGAGCATTCCCTGATGAATATGTCCCCTGGTGCTGAGGATGACCATGATGATGTGGAAATAGGTGCAACTGCTACAAGCCCCACACCAACGCCGAGACGACACCAGATGATGGTGAGCAAGCAGAGAATTCCGACCTCGATGTTCAGCCTGAGTAGACTCCTCACTATGTTATCTTTATTTTAAAAATTTGTTGAAATTTGTGTGGTAAACTTAACTGGATAAGGTTTGTTTTTGGTTGGCCTAAGGGGTCAACAAGATATTTGGATAGTGGGCCGTTGTATATTTTGGACTTGGTTTGGTATTTATGTTTCGCATTCCTTGGTTATATTTTTTGGTTTTTGTGTGTTGGCATTTTTGTGTTTGTAGGTTGTGGACACTTAACCTTTTTTTGCGTACACTTCCCAACTTGGAGTTATTTCGTGGTACAAGAATGTATACATATGTGTAGGAAATATGTCCTACCCAAGGTTCTTTAATCAAATACCAAGGTTTAGATTAATTATGAATAATTAATTCAGTAAGATCAAGTTATTGGAACAGCTAGCTGGAGCAATGTTTCCGATCAGTGAGTTCTAATCCTTATTAGGCTCACAACTTACTCTTCACTGAACCAACAAGGGCACACCAATGACAGGAAACAGATCGCCGGATGAAATGAATCGAAAATTCATTTAATGGATTTTCGAGAAATTAGTTCGGAAAACATAATTATACAATTTGACATTAGATCGTGAAATAGTATATCATATTGCGTATATTCGTAAGCTAGGCAAAACGAATATTCGAATCGTACGGCATTGGATCGTCAAGTACGAAACGATAAATAAATTATTGAAGGATAATTTAATCGCAACACGAAAGCAACCCACAAGCCGAGCGCACGAGGCGCAAGGCCCATGGGCGCAGCCCGCAAGCACGCAACGCTAGCCCATGGCTTTGGGGCCTAGGCACGCGCGCGGAAGAGCAGCAGCAGCAATGCTGGCCCGCGGCCCAACTGCTTGTTGCGCGTTGCATGGTTGTCGTGGGCCTTGCTGGCCGGTTGAGCCTCTAGCTTTGCCAGTTGGCCTGGCTTGCTTAATAGGTTATTTGAATAACCTATTTATCTAAGTTTTCCAACTAACTGATTATTATTTTAACCCTAGAGAGTTGAGAGAACCCTAATCTCTCTTCTGCCTCCATTGTTGAATATTTCCCAAAAATCTTCAAACCTTGATCCAGATATAAGCCATCGACCATCAAGGGGGATTTTCACTGTCGGTGAACCAAGTAGAGGAACTACAATTGGAGTTCTTGTTCGTGTTGGTAGATCTAAAGGGAAAACACGCTATAAACGTATGTGATTTATACATGCTACCTGACTTTAGGGTTATTCCGCTATCATGTTATGTATTTTACTGTAAACCCTACAGTGGTATCATGAGCTTCATGTATTTAAGTGCTTTTTAGCATGTTCATATGTTTGTGATATTGTAGAAAATTTTTGGAAATTTTCGTAACTTTTCAAATATTTTCTTGATTATTGGATGAATCGGAGAAAGGGGTTTAAATTCGTAAATTGTCCGAATTTCGACTATTCTGACCCTAATCTGATTGAAAACGACGTTTTAAAATTAACTCATGAGAACATAATGTCAAAAACAGGCCCCAGATTTGGAATTTTTAGGCGTTTTTGTTGTTTAATTAATTAAATCGTTAATTGTGATACATTTTTCAATTAATTATACGACCAAATCAACTTATAATTAATTGAAATTTTATCCTACTGTTGTTTATAATATTATGAACCTGTGGTAATTTTTTTGTTGATTAAATTTAATTGTAAATTCTAATCCCAATTTAACCTAGATTAATGGATTTTAGATCAAAAATTAATTTTATTAACTGGTTAGATCTGACACTTTATTTAGTACTTACGAATCTTAATTCAAAGGGACAGTAATTTCCTTGAAACCATAAACATCGTTGAGCCTTGATTATAATTTCTCCAAACTTTATCAACTAAATTACAAACATCAGCAAATTGAAGACACCAATTTTTAATTTGAAAAGATCTCGACCTTTTAACATTAACATAACTACTGTAAAAAATAATTGCCGCATGGTCTGAGGCAATAAAGGGTTGGTTAATAGAAATATATTACCATCAAAAATATTTGTATCTTTTTTTTAACAATTAAAACAAAGAGATATTTCTTAAAAATAAAACCATTTCATTTATCTTTGATAATAGGACTATTTCGTATACTTTTGAATAAATGGAGTCGTATAGAAAAACATGTTCAATGAAATGTAGACGAATGAATAAACACGTACCAGTTTGATCTACGTGTTATTACTTCCTCTACTACATTGGTATTCAGATGGAAGTTGAATGCGATTTATGTGCTAGTGGAGAGGAGGATATTCAAACATTTTTCGTTTTTGTACGATAGCACAAGATGTTGGAAGGAATAGATTAGTTGTTATCCATTCAGAAATTAATGAAACTATTTCCTTCATGGATTGGTTTATGTTCTATATCCGGCTATTTCTACGCGAGGATGGGAAAAATAGTGCTAGGAGTATCTATTTTATTAGCACTTTATGGGCAATGTGGTTGTTTAGGAACAACCGATTTTTCAGGAATGAGGTCACCACAATGGCTTCCGTGTTTGCTTTGATCAAGGATGGTTTGGACAAGCACGAGGTCTTTATTACTAACTTCGGTACCTCTCTGCAGTTTCTTCATCCTCCAGAAGATGAGCCACACATTCCACCGGAGTTTTTGAGAATTGTTTTTAACCCTACTGTTGTTGAGGGTTCAGCAACGAAGATTCAAGTGGATGGTTCTTTGCATAAGAACAACAACAATGCAGGTATGAGTTGGGTTTGGGAGAATAGTCTAAGGCTTGATGATTTAATAATGGGCGGAACTTCCTAGGGGACGACGAACACTCCTTTACATGTTGAAGCATTGACATGCCTCTATGTTATAAAGTGGGCTCGACAGGGTAGTATGGAGAATGTTAATTCTTACAGATTCCCAGCAGTTGTTGCAAATGCTTGTGAAGCAAGACATACAGGACATGCAGATTCGTTGGACCTTAGAAGAAATCAAGACCCTGGGCAAGGCCTTCTCTTGGTGCAGCGTTTTCAAGGTGAAGTGGAAGCAGGTGAATCGACCTCATGATCTCGCAACTGGAGCATCTCGAGATTTAATTTGTCTTTTTAATTTTTCCGGAATTTTTTTTAATTAGCACTCGTAAAAAAAAATACTAGATTTCATGTTTATCAAAAGTGGACGAATACAAGTGTATTGCATTTTACATATCATGTTTGTCTTCAATTTAATACTACGTCGTCCTACTTCTATTTCAAATAATCTTTATAATTACTGTTTACGTAAATAATAAGACATATTAGAAAAAGTGTGTAAAAATATAGGTAAATATTATAAAATGTGGATAACGTAAGATATCCAACCACATTTATAACTTTTCACTCATTTTTTCTAACTTTATTCAATTTTTTTTCTTACACTTACCCACATTTTTACAAATTTTTAAGAGGGGTAAAATTGTAAATCATGTCTAAAAATAAAATAAAATAAAACAAAGAGCAAAAAACATTATGAAATGAACCAAAATGTAATGTGTAAAAATCGTGTTGAAACGGAAGTAATAAATATCCTGTAGTAATTTTTTGCAACATAAAATATGTTTAAACAAATTGTTCAAAATGTATCCTTACTTTTTATTTAAATTTGATATTTATACTAAACCTATGACTCGTTATTTCCGTAAAATTCTTGTAACTTTTAATCTCCATGATTAAATTTTGCAAGGAGAGCAAATTGTGGGTTGATTTGGTGAACTTTTGCTACACCTGTAACAAACTTTACCACCCGGTGCGGATGATCGAGGAGTTGGAGATCCTTTAGGTTTAGATTGTTCAAAAATATATTTATCCTTATTTGTTGTCCCTTTTCTATGATGGTCAACTTCTGATTCAAGCATCCTGCATCCGGAACCTGGGCAAATAGGGCTATCCCCTGATGATGGTCCTGATGGAGGAATAGAAGATCCTTTAGGCTTAACTTGTGAAAATAGTAGTTGCCCAGCCTTCTTTGGTAACCCCGGTGGGCATCCTCCACCGGGGCAAGTAAAGTTATCACTCGATGAGGCCGATGGAGGAGTAGGAGATCCTTTAGGCTTCGTTTGTGAATAAAGTAGTTTATCAGCCTTATCTGTTACCCCCTTGATTTGTTCTTGGTCTCCAGGAAGAAAAGAAGTTGGTGAATTTAGAACCCTGCAATTTCCATGTTGTATAACAACGTTAAAACTTATCAATAAAAGGAAGATTATCAAAGGTTTAGTTATTTTCAAGAGGGTGTTCATTTTGTTATGATTTTATATTTGACGATACTCTTTATTATATCAATGATACAACCCATATATTTATAATGCTCATTACTAATTAATTAATGGTTTCCCTCAAAAAAAAATTAATTAATGGTTAATAATTATTTTCCCCTAAATAAACAATGACGCCCAGTGTATCACATTATTCGTTTAATTAGCGTGTATTTCTAATTTCCTATTTTTCTTCCTTCACTATTTCTTTCTTTGATTAATTCTCTAACTTATACTACGTAAGAAATACAAACACTTATTCATATTCGATATTTGTATAGTGAACTGTAAATACTTCATGAATAATAATATACTTCCTTTGTTCTCTAACTAGTCATATCCTGCAAATTTAATTAAATAGAAATCAAATAAAAACATAATTATAGAGGAATATGATTGATTTTTGAAAGTAAATTAATTATGGAGTGATTAAGGGAATTTCTATATTTTCATTGTGTGTAACTTGTCAATGGTAATATTTAGTTGTCAATTATGTTAGTTTGTCCATATAATTTGTTATTATTAGGGGCATTTTAGACTATTTAACAGGGAACACCAAAAGGTAGTTTACGTTAATGGCCTCAGGAGTTCCCTTATAGAATAGAGATACACCAAAAGGTCATTACGATAACTATATTGATTTTCTAGTTTATTTGTATTCTAATTATAATTATGTCTCTCACCGTTTTTTTTAGGAGTCACATATGATACTTCCGGCCGTCTTTTTTTAGGGATCACATTTTCCGTTTTCAGTAACTTTTCTACACCACCTCCTAATTATTTAGTATATCTAATTTTCATTTGGGACCATCACTACATTAAACAATTATTTTCATCAGACTCACCCCTCACCCCTCCAAAATATTCTAGTCTCACTCCCTTTATTTGATTAAGATATTTACTCCACCCCCACTTGCTTTATTATTTTTACTAGTCTTTTATGCACGCGATGCGTGCGTGGATTTTTAGAATGCATGTAGGCCGATATTGAGAAATTACTATTTACTATCGTAAAATGATTACCTCTTTTTTTTCTTCTTTTGAAAAGCATCTTAACCAATTTCTTAAAACCTATTTCAAGACTTCGTAACTAAGTGTAGTTAAGAAAATGGCATGAAAGATCTATAGCAACAAAAGGCGAAAGTTGAAAACTTAAAAACCGAAACGATAGATTGAGATCCACCAAATTTGTTGAGACAATTATACATGATCATAGTTTGAAAACTAACGCAAATGATGCATGAATTGAAAACTTAAAAAACGAAACGATAATAATTCCGTAATTAACTAATATTCCTACCAATTTTTTTAATAATTTAACGTAATTATAAGAGATTGATTATCAACTTAAAGTCTTAAACACTCTGTTTTGCCTTTTATATTGCCTTTTATAATTAATGGAGTAGTAATTTAAACTTTGTAATTAGTAGGGGCATTAATTAATTAAATTGTGAATTAACTGAGGGTATTATTACCTTTTTCATAGGGGACACCAAAAATGTGATTACGAAATTACCCTCAACTCTTCCCTTATATAATAGAGATTAGATTCAACTCTCATTCCTTAATACGTGTGCCGGTGAACATGTGGTCCCTAATAAAACACGGAAGAGTACAAATCAGTAAACTACTCTTTAAGGTTTTAAAAAATCCTACTACTTATTACGTACTATGTATAATGGATTAATATTTTATGAAAATATAATCTTATATTGGTTATATTAATTTTTTACCAAAATTAGATTAGGTCCCGTGCATGCAAGAATATTTCCAAATTATTTGACCAATATTTTTATAATATATTTGACTGGAATATTTCCCTCCCTAAAGTTACTTCATGGTTAATAAATCTATTTAGTCATCTAATTCTGTTGATGTAATTTTCATCATACTACGTACTTCCTCTGTTCTTATTTACATGACACAATTATATAGTCACGTTTGCCAATGTACGATTTCAAGCATTAATATATTCAGTTATATATATATATATATATATATATATATATATATATATATATACTAATATGTTGATTTCACTAAAATATTAAGTAAATAAATTTTCCATTCTTAATATAACGATTTGGCTAATTTATTACCAAAATTCATTTTTAGCAAACTATAATTATGTGACATATGTTATTTCTGTAGTATATAAACAAATACCCTCACAAACACTCATACAAAATTACAACATTACAAGCACGATGCTGAAGCTGTCATCGAGAGTCGACAATCGATAATATCATCAACGGTTGAGAGATCGGTAGCTTCCATAAGACATTAATTCATCGACCATTCATCAAATAATTTCCTTGCTATCCACTTTTCTACATCCGCCCCTTATTCTAATTTACTTATAATTGTAAGAAAAAATATAATTCATATTAAGAATAAGAACAAAATAAAATAAAATTTCAAATTAAAATTGTGAAGTTTATAGTTATATATGACAGAAATGTTTATTCTCTGTACAAAAATAAGATAAAATTATGTGAAAACAAATATTTAAAATTATATTTACAATATATCATTCACCCATTCATTTACAATATATCATTCACCCATTCATACTAGCCACTTTCCGCAACCTGCAAAAAAAATATTTACAATAATATCATTCACCCATTCATTTATCAATGAATGACCCCATTTAGCAAATTAGAAGAAAATATGTATCACATAATATTTGCAACAGCTAATTAAGGCTCAAAAATCTACCAATTATTTGACCTTATTAGTTCTAATCAAGTTGTTAATCCTAAGGAAATAAGGACCTAATCAACAATTTATGAATAAAAGCTCCCACTCAAACCAAGAATTATATGCTTTACTAAATTTTAAACATAAAAATGTTTTTCCAAGTCCAAACGGAAACGTACTACAAATTTAATTAAAAATTAAGGTTCATATAATAATGATTTTAAATCTCTTTATTTGATTTTTAGTTAATTAAAATAAATTATTTAAAATTTATTCAAGGTTTTTATAGTATTACAACAGTTTGCTTCCTGGCTTACAACAGTTTGCTTCCTGTAATAATGATTTTAAATCTCCATCAAACTGGCTTACAACAGTTTGCTTCCTGTAAATGCTAGACAGCCATGGGCAACTGTTATCTGGGATAGGTTGGGGGTTCCAAAACACAGATTCATCACTTGGTTGGCTATGCTGGATAGACTTAACACCAAGGAGAAATTGATGAAAATAGGTGTTAGTGATGATAATCTCTGTCTCTTGTGTGGGACAGCTGTGGAGAATCAGAACCACCTGTTCTTTAGTTGTGAATACAGCTCCAAATGTTGGGATAATGTATCTAAATGGCTTGGTATAGCTCCAGCTACCTCTGATCTTCACAGATTGATTCATTGGGTTCAAAAAAGGAAATTTTCAAAGTTCAGGAAGGGTGTGATCATCACTGGTATACTTTGTACAGTTTACCATATATGGAAGGAAAGGAATAATGCACTCTGGAATGCACAGATTAGAAGGATAGACAAGGTGTGTGATACCATACAGAAAACTATACATAATAGGATTCCTATTGTCTTACCTAGGGCTGTTAGCACTAGGGATCATAGCTGGTTTTTAGCCCTGGTCACAGGGTAGTGTTCACAGGTTGCCTGTGTTTCTGATCAGAGGGCTTGTCCTCTTGATCTTAGTCTGAGTTGTACATGATTTTGCAATATATAATACTACTTGCTTATAAAAAAAAAATAATAAAGGTTTTTATAGTATTGAATAATTATTATAAAATTAATTATAATAATTAAACTAATAAAATTAAATTCCAAGAAAAATTATAAGTACGAATTAAAATTAATTAAATTAATCGCTCAAAGGAAAATCAAACTGCACAAACGTTCACAATGGCCTAATGCCATAGCACGAATTGTGTGTGCTAAGGCAAGGTTCATGGGAGCAAGGCCCACGCATCGCCAAAGGCTACAGAAGTGTCGCGCTGGCCCAAGGCACGAAGCCCCAATCCCACGCAGCAGCTAGCAGCGCACTGTCACGCCTGGCCCAAGGCACAAAGTCCCAGCCAACGCAGCACCGTCACGAGAAGCCAGCTGGTCTGGAGCCTCGCCTGCCTTTCTTGCTTCTTCGTCTCGCCCTCGCTGACGTACACACTCGCACACATGCAGCCAGCAACATGCATCATGCGGGCTCGCGCCCCACACCGCACACTACTGTGTGGTTACACGCTGTACGACACACCGCATGGGCGTCGAGCTTCCTTGCGCCGCATGCCTGCATCATGGCAGCAGCCTCTAAGGCCACACTTTCTTCCTTTGCTCGTGTGTAAAATTCGTGTAAGTGTTTATAAAAATTAAAAAATATTCATAATTTTAAATTTCTTGACAAATTTAATTAATCAAATTAATTTTACAAATTTAGGCAAAAATCCAAAATTTATTAATTAAAATAATTTCCGATTACATTAAAATTAGGGATTAAAATTAAGGTTCATACAATTTTAACAATTCAAACTTTAACAAATTTTAGGTTATTTTTAATCATGAGATCCCAATTAAATTATCAATTAATTATGACAAATCGAATCAAAGTCCAATTTATTCAAAAATTCAACAAATTACTTATAATTACAAATCAGGTAGCATAATTATAAAAAAATCTTAAAATTGTTAATCATATGCCGTACGTAGGTCAAATATCAATTCAAGATTATTAAACAAGATTCACAAATATTTTTTTAACATCATTAAAATTTCTAACTATGCATTCGAAAAACTAAAACCTTCGAAAAGTCAAAGTTATAGGCTTCGACTTTGGGAATTCTGGCTTTGGCTGAAATATTTGGTTTTGGTCAAAATTTTAAAACGCATTTTACATGAGAAATTCACTATAAAAACATAAGATTCGAATGAATATTGACAAAACTGAATCCATGTTAATAAATGGAAAATTTGGTATTTACTACCATAAAAACACACCACTTTTTGTATTTAGTACCTTATGAAATTTTTATTTTAAATTACTACCTTAAACATCCAAAATTATTTTTATTTAATACCACTTTACAGTTTCTTTTAAAAATTAAGATATCTCTTTCGTTTCTTAATCGTTTCAAGTGATTTAAAGTTCATTAGTTTCCTTTTTCCATAGGGATTTTTTCGAGAACAACATTTCAAGACAATTCGTTTGATAAACCTTTTTTTTGTAGTGGCAAAGAAAGAATTTGTACATACTATTCCTAGTATACATTATTTCTCCTAGTACATTTTTCGTAGTAAATTATATCTTAAGAAATAGCAATGGCTAAAGTTGCTGCTTTGTGCAAAACAATTATGGTACTGTCCTAACTCCGCCTTGGAAGAGGCTTCTCCCTCATGTACTACTGTGCGATTCTTTCAATTATACGCAAGTAATTTTTCTTAAGCTACTTCTGCTGAAAGGTTGTACTCCGTATGTAATGGGAAAACAATGTCTTATATGTCATTCCTACTCAACAAATAAGTAGCACTAACCTATTAACTCAAATGGGAGAGCATTTTGCAAATGCGCAAATATGTGGATTCGAATCCCATGTAGGGCGAAAGAAAAATAGAAATTAAAAAAAGAGAAATAGAAATTTATTGATGTATTGGCTACTATTTAAAAGAGAAATAGAAATTAAAAAAAGAGAAAAATAGAACAAAGTTGGCGCAAAAATTAAATTTTCTTCCTTGATTCAATCAAAGAGGGCAAAAGAGATTCCTTTCTTGATTCCAATCAAGTAGGGCGAAAGAAGAATGTCTTCCTTGAAATAATCAAAGAGGGCGAAAAAAGTTGCCCTCTCTGATTTCAGTGAAAGAGGGCGAAAAATATTGTCCTATTTGATTGAAGGCGAGATTTATATTAAAGAGGACGATAATGTTCGCCCTATTTGATCTTATATGTTGTAGTGTCTCAAAAATAACGCAGCTGATGAAGCTCAACCTTGTGACCTCCACAAACTTGTGTTGGTTATGTACGTGCAACTTATTCAACTATCCATATGGATGCTGATTATCTTCTCTGTTATTCGGATGGAACACTACAAGAGGGGGGGTGAATTGTAGTATGGAACTTTCTAGCCAATTTTGCGGAATTATAAAGAAACTTTAAGCAAGTAGAGAAACAATGCAAGAGAGATTTTACGAGGAAACTTTCTACGCCCAACTAGAAAGAAAACCTCGACCCACTAGGGATTTCAACTTAAACTCTTTTCACTATAGGGCAACAACTCAGTTACAAACCTATAAGGAACTCGGGCATTACTTGAGTTCCTCTACGAACTCAAGTTCCCAATAGTTGTTCCTCAAACAACTACGCTCTCACTGACTTCCCTAGAAGTCTCTCTTGACTCTTTTGCTTCACTCAAAGCCTCTCTGCTTCTTTCTCATAGACTTCACTCAAAGCCTACCCAAATACAACCGGAACTCGCTCAAGTTCCTACCCCATACACATCAGGAACTCACTCAAGTTCCTGCCCAAAACTTATACAAGAATTCACTCAAACCCTTGACAAATTACCCATTACAAGAGCTCACTCAACCCTTGAACAACTCTTAAAATATTGACATTTGATAATTGATTAAACTCTAATATGTAGAGAGTGAATAACTGTAAAGGAACTCGGAACTGACAGGAACTCGGAACTGCAGGAACTGACTAAAAAACGTGGAACAAATATATCTTCTTTAATTACCTTCCACGTAAACCAGACTCTGTGGAATGACCGAGAAGTCAGACACCCTTGAATGAATGAGAAAGCTCTCCTTTATAGAGGAAGAAACCTCAACCACTTTCTCCATAATCTTCTCCACTAACAACCACTAAGCCCTTCAATTTAGGCATGATCCCATGACTTTAGTCAGTAGAGAAAATCATGGAGTTAGGGCTAAGCATAATCAGGTTTTCCATGATCTCCTATTATTTCTCCACTAATGTAGTTTTTCCAAAACAACGTAAAACAATGATTTTAATTTTCTAAAACCAAACCTTTTAAATCTGAAAAAAAAAAAAAAAAAATAAATTTTATTAAAATAAAATAACTAACAATCAGATTTTATTTTACAAAAAGATTAATTATTTTTTATTTATTAAAAATAAAATTTTAAACACATTAAACTACAAAAGATATTCAAAACAAATCCTAGAATGAATAGGACATTATTAAAAACGAATTTTAAATAATAAATAAATAAATATATGATATAAAAATCAGAATTCTAATTAAAATAAGATTTTATAAAAATTATCTTTTATTTTAAAAACATAAATAAATAGAGTTTTACTAGGAGATAAATACTCAAAGTCAAAGGTAAATCCCTAACAACTAGGAGTGTTAAAAGCCACGATATTGACACTTAAAATTACCTTAAAACTAGGAGTATTCTAGGAAGATAAACTGACGTTATTTCTCATAAGTTCCGACAAGTTCCTTTTGGCACCGTGTTCCTCAATTATTCAAGTTTCTACATACTTACATGAATCATAGAAAATAAACTCTTATTTTCTTCTTCATGCTTCATGATGCTCCAACTCAAGAGCCTCATGTTGATAGTTCCGCCTCTGGAACTTCTCCATGCTTGTTCCTACTCAGGAACTTTATACTCGTTGTTCCTCGTAGGATCTGCTGAGGAACTGATCTGTTTGTGTTCCTTTGAAGAACTTTGTTGCAGCTTGGATACTTGATTTATTGACTTGAACTCTTCATGTTTGTTTCTTCATCAAACCTATATTTGTTTCGTATACATATTGGAACTCAAACATAGGTTAGTCGTTTGCTAGTTGTCATCAAAACCATAAAGTCAGTGATGACAACCAATACAAGCAAGATGAAGAAAACTAAACTAATAAACAAGTATGCAGTAGTTAAGGACACAAACTCTAAGTCTAATGGTATACTTATATAATTAGACTTCTCTTCTGAAGTTCCCTTCACTTCTTGAGTTCCTTTCAGGAACTTCACTTCTTCTTGTATATATCTTCATAATCTTCCAACTAAATGATCTGTATTAACCGTCATTACTTGTTCATGCACATCTAAACAATACACACATTAGTTAGATAATCATCATTTGTTCATAATCATCAAAACACTATATTACTCAACAATATTCCCCCTTTTTGATGATGACAAACAAATGATGCTTATCGCAAATTAAACATTAAAGATGTACATTAATTCCCCCTTAATAATACAGACTGGAAACTATTGAACAAGTCATGCATAAGAGGATTTAGACTTGACTATATTAGACAATAAGCATTATACATAATCTTCCCCCTTTTGTCATTATCGAAAAGGACAATTTTACACATATTTGCTTTAGGTAAATCATATATACATATTGCTATATGCCACAATTACCACCATAAAGGTTAAACACTTATTAGTCCTAAAAGTCTCAAGATGCTCAATTTTCAAACTTAGGATGCATATGCTACACGAATTTCCAATTCACAATCCAAAGATCCAACTTTAAAATTACTGAAGGAACTTGACAAATAATAAATTAAAGTCAAGCATAGATCAAATTTGAAAGTCAAAAATGGATTAAGAGAGTATGATATTGTAATATCGGGCTCAAAGAAGTATGAAAGAAATTTATGGAGCAATTTGAATAGAGGGAACTTTGAAATAGATAGTGTGCTCTTTAGTTAGGTTTTCAAAGTGAGGTTCTCAACAATCATTAGAGTTTATCACTTTACCTCACAATCTTGAAATTTCTTCTAAACATAACCATGATATGTACCAATCAAGTTCACTTCTCTTCAACCACCAACTTTCCTTGAGAAACACACTGATAAAAGGAACTTGAACATATTTCATCAAGTTCTTTCAATTTTTGCTTATGTTCCCCTTTCAACTGATTCCATGAGTAAACGTCTTCAGAATCATATGTCATCTAGGAAATAATAAAGATTTGATCACCCTTGTTTATTTTTATTTTTTTATTTTTTTTTTTATTTTTTCTTTTCATTTTTTTTTTTTTTTTCATCATACATTTTTTTTTTTTTTTTTTTTTTTTTTAAAACAAGGGTGTCATTACACGTTGTGGCACTTTCCTAGAGTTTTTAAGTACAACAGTAAAGAGAAAATATATTCATACATACTTGAGTTCCACCACCAAATATGAATCATTTACATTTGTTCCTTCCTTATTCCCCCAGAGTTCCTTACCATTCCTCTCTTCATTTTGGAGCTTGTAAGTGTAGCTCCATCTAATGATTTCCCTCGAAATATCAATTGATAAAGTATAATAAACTTGCTTCTCACTTCTTCCACAAACTTCCCCCTCAAAATGTATCCATCCATTTATAACTCTTTATGTATCATCAAACCATACAAATCGATGAATATTAACTTAGAGCTCGTGGGAAGTAGTATATTTGAAGTGTCGGGATATGAGTGGAATGATAATTTTGGAAATAAGGATCTTCGAAGTTATGAAATGTTAATGATAGGAATAAAGAATACAACGTAGAGATACAATACTGGATTGTAGAGTATGATTGTACTTAGCACGGACACACAACCCAAAGGTTGTAGAATAATGCTAATGGCTCGGCACAATAGAACACTCTTTGCGAATGTAGTATAATGCTCAACCCAATCACGAACACACAAACCAGTCTTGTGGAAAGATGTTGTTCTTCAAATACATATGGTGTGGATAAGTGGAAGTTGGTTAAAATATAGGTTTGTTCCCTCTGACAATATTAAGCAAGATAAAGAAATATTTTTATGGGAATCTACTTGTCTAGTTCCATCAATGTTTCTTCCATTGTTTCTTTGGCAACTTAGGATTTTCTTGTTTGATAGCATCCATATAGTTCTATTATGAGACATCTAATACTCTTTGGGCAAGTGAGTATGCCTTTTACAGCACAAAATATAAGTGTGACACATTTACTTTAAGCATACATAATTGCCTTATCTAAATATGTGTAGGAGTTCCAAATCAACAAAACTCATGGAAAAGACTATGTTATGCTCATGCCATTGCTTCATTAAGTATTGATCCTTTAAACAGTCCATGAATAGATGAAATCATAAGGAAAGCATAATCACATAATGCATTTCAAGACGTGTACAATTAAATTAATAAGTAAACAATATAACAAAAAAAATGTACCTTATATAATTTTTCACCATGTGTATGATTACTTTGAGGTGCTGGACTAATTTTGATGAATTTATGTTCGAGTTCCTTGAGTGCTAGTTCCATCATCTTGATGCCCTCACATCTTATGGAAACATTCATGTGTAATCGAATATTGTCAATCATTCTTCAGAAGTTCCTTGACATGCTTTTGTCATTTGATCATCTCAAATATCACTCTCTATTTAATTTTTATAGAAATTAAGAGAGTGGTTGTTGTGTTCTTTCATCATGTTCATATAAACACTTATGATAATGAAACCTTATAAAACAATTCGTTAGGTTCAACATTTATGTATATATATCACTAATAAATCAGTTTCTCTTGAAAACAAAATATGTTAATTTTAAAATCAGTTTTCAAGAAGGGACTTGACATTGTTCTTTATAAGAAAAAAAAAGAAGTCATCTTCTGTTTGGAACAACCTATGTCCCATATGTGCAACAACATAGGATTATATATAATTACCTTATAAACAAGCTACTGGAGAAATAGTCTCCTAAAAATCAATACCTTTCTGACTGGTTGTTCCTTTCAAGAACCAACCTTCTCTGAGTTCCTTTGTCGATGTCATTGAAAAATTGATTGAATGAATGTTGTAGTGCACACAGGAACTCGATAAATGAATCTGGCAATTTCTCTACTACTAGAGCAGTCGTGGAACTTGTTGCATGATATTGATTGATCGAGTTGATCTTCAGCTTCATGAACTGGAACTTGAACCTTAGTTTGAAGTTCCTCGACATGAACTTATGTAGCTGGCTACTGTTGCTTTTAATAGTGACATATTTTATCATTAGAAACTCGATTAGTTCTACATGAACTTGCGAGTTCAATATTGAAATAAACTTTAACCTGTTGCTGGGAATAGTCATGTTAGTTTCAATCACAAGTAATATATTCACTTATTTCAACGCACATTTTTATATTTGTTGTAAACTCTGGATCATCTTCAATAACCCCTAGAAATATCAAATTATTGTTAGGAACCAAATTGTGATCCACAAAGTATGTGTTCTCTCTTTGATTCCCTTCAACTATGACATTTATTACTGATGATGTAATTTATTTTTAAAATTACCAGAGAAAACATAATTTTGGAAACTCTAAACAAATGTGCATTAATTACTCGACAATAAAAATTCACAATGGAACAGGAACTTGACTTACCAACTTTTCATTTGGAACCAATCTTACCTTAACTGTCAAAAGTTATAAGTTTACAATGTAGGTAGCAACCAAACGATAATAGTGAATTTTCTTTCATAGAACAATCATTGTCGAGATATAACGAGTTGTTCCCCCTTAGTTGTAGCCACCTCATTTTTCATGTTACAAGTAAGCTAGAACATGTTCCTATGGTCTTCATGACCATTCTCCATCTTGAGTTATTTTAATATGAGTAATCTGGGAAAAAATAACACTCAAGTGTAGTACTTTTGTGCAAAGTTATGATTAGCGGGTTAGTCTAAAGTAAATATATATATAATCAGACATAATAACAAAATATGATGTTCCTGAAAAAGTTACTTCACGAAAGAAACATGAAACATATATTTTGTTCCATGGAACTTAGGTTAACAAGAACCAAGAACTTGTACATGAAAAACTTTGACACCAAAAATTTGCTATCAAATAGTTTATGCACCATTTATCAAGTTACTGTAACCTTGAGTTCGCTGATTGTTTCACCAGAACTTAGGAAGAGTTCCTTTGATCAATGAAACTTATTAGGAAAATTTGGTAATATTAATCCAACCTTTGACCGATTTTCTTTTATTAAGCCCACCTACGACATATTTTTTAATAATCCCACCTTTATTACTCAACAACTTTTATTGGGCCCAACAGGTCATAAAACTGTTGTAAGCGGCATTATTTCTCTACATGGCAGTACTCTCTCTCGATATATTCAGTCATCATCATCAATTTATCACCATCTCGTTGACTTTTTCACCGATTACCGGTCACTTAAGCCCAATAAAAGTCGTCGGGTAGTAAAGGTGGGATTATTAAAAAATATGTCGTAGGTGGGATTAATAAAAGAAAATCGGCCAAAGGTTGGATTAATATTACCAAATTTTCCAACTTATTATTATGCATTTTATACATATTAAATTCCAAAACAAAACCTATAACACAAATAAGGTTAGTTTGCACAATAATTTAAGAGAAACAGGTTTATATAAAAAAATTCAACATTAATTAACACAAGTAAAATGAGGGAACAACCTTACTAGCATTTCACATGATTGAGTTCCTTTGAGATGTTCAAAGTGACTTCCAATTATATAGTGCATGTGAGTTGATTCGTTGATATGACCCATCATATTTGGAAGGAACTTACATGCTGGTGGAACTGGAACTAGTTTACATCTGAAGTTCCAAGTTCCGAGCCTGAGTTCCTCTTCACTATTCCAACGAATCTAATGGATTTCCAACTCATTTTTCCTTGGTGTAATTCTGATGTTGTTCCTTTACTTCATACACACACTCAATCATGAGTTATAAACCTGTAAAAATCATTTCTCTTCTACTACTTTCCAAAATCATGCATTAGTAATAAATATATTTAGGTAGCATAATTTAGAAGATTAAAGTATACAAAAATTGTATACTAACAGACCTGTAAATAATTCATGGTCTTGGGAACCTGACTTAATTTCAGTTCCTTTCTTTTTAGTAGTAGCATCTTAGAAAATGATTATTTTAAACTGCTAGATCTAAGATTTAACATGCATACATATAATAAATATTCAATATACTCATAATACATGGAAAAATCGTTCTTTGGACAATAAATGATATAACATTAAATTATGCAACCCAAAGAATAAAGTTCTCTTTGCAGGGAAACCAAGTTCCAAGAGTGGCTATATGCATTGTTCTTTTGTCTTGTTCCTTGAACCATTCAAATAATGCATGAATGCAAAATCAGTTTTAGAATCTGAAATTTGTCTCACAAAAACATGTTTGAGACAATCCAAAATCGATTAAACAAATTTTAAAATATATTTGAACAATTTTCATAAAACGTTGTTAGGAACTTGATTTAAATAAATAGCGTATGCATATAAAGATCTCAAAAATTTAATGTTTACCTTAACTGTATCATTAAGGATCTTTTCGTTGCAGCCTTTATCTGTTCCTTGGAATGGTGCTTAAATGAGTTCCTTTATTCGAAAGTTCCTCTTCGGATTTTGATCCTTGTTCCGATGTGGGGAGCTGATGTAATGTATTTTTATAATGTCGCACCTTCGTGAGTTCCTAAGTATAACTCGTGGGTCAACAATGATCCAGCGAGTTCCTCAATGTAGAACTTAAATTCACAGGAACTCTGACATATTAATGTGCACCTTTGTTTGTTCCTGTACCAATTTCTTTGTCGAGGGAACCCAACAGATTTGGGTCCCTTCTTGTTAGTAGTAACTGTTAAGAAAATAATCAACACAACAACTACTACCAAGATACAATATGCCTTCATATAAATGATATTCAATATATTCATGAAGCATATAAAATAATAGTTCTTAGGCAGAGAAAAAATAAGTAGGATATTTTGTTGCCTAAAAAATAAAAACTCCGAGTTCCACATATATGCATTTTTCAAAATACGTTTCCTTGACATAATTTTAATGTACTGAAGTTTGAAAAAAAAAAATTTGAAGAATCATTTATTAAATATAGATTTTAGATTTTTCAAATTTAATTTTAAATCAAAACAAAACAGAAGTTCCATTAGAAACAATGCAAGGAACACGCAATAAATTAATGTATGCACACAAAGAAGGTCTAAAGGAATAGATATTTACCTTAGAAGATAGCCTGTTACACTTTGGCTGACTTTTATTCAACAATAAGAGTCAGATCTGCCTTGTTCCTTTGAATGGGTAGGATCGAGTTCCTTTCATCAAGTTTCTTGTAATTGTTCCTCCTTCCAGGAACTTAACTCAGCAGGGTTGCCTGCTTATCAGCGAGTTCCGGCTCTGATACCAATTGTTATTCGGATGGAACACTACAAGAGGGGGGGTGAATTGTAGTATGGAACTTTCTAGCCAATTTTGCGGAATTATAAAGAAACTTTAAGCAAGTAGAGAAACAATGCAAGAGAGATTTTACGAGGAAACTTTCTACGCCCAACTAGAAAGAAAACCTCGACCCACTAGGGATTTCAACTTAAACTCTTTTCACTATAGGGCAACAACTCAGTTACAAACCTATAAGGAACTCGGGCATTACTTGAGTTCCTCTACGAACTCAAGTTCCCAATAGTTGTTCCTCAAACAACTACGCTCTCACTGACTTCCCTAGAAGTCTCTCTTGACTCTTTTGCTTCACTCAAAGCCTCTCTGCTTCTTTCTCATAGACTTCACTCAAAGCCTACCCAAATACAACCGGAACTCGCTCAAGTTCCTACCCCATACACATCAGGAACTCACTCAAGTTCCTGCCCAAAACTTATACAAGAATTCACTCAAACCCTTGACAAATTACCCATTACAAGAGCTCACTCAACCCTTGAACAACTCTTAAAATATTGACATTTGATAATTGATTAAACTCTAATATGTAGAGAGTGAATAACTGTAAAGGAACTCGGAACTGACAGGAACTCGGAACTGCAGGAACTGACTAAAAAACGTGGAACAAATATATCTTCTTTAATTACCTTCCACGTAAACCAGACTCTGTGGAATGACCGAGAAGTCAGACACCCTTGAATGAATGAGAAAGCTCTCCTTTATAGAGGAAGAAACCTCAACCACTTTCTCCATAATCTTCTCCACTAACAACCACTAAGCCCTTCAATTTAGGCATGATCCCATGACTTTAGTCAGTAGAGAAAATCATGGAGTTAGGGCTAAGCATAATCAGGTTTTCCATGATCTCCTATTATTTCTCCACTAATGTAGTTTTTCCAAAACAACGTAAAACAATGATTTTAATTTTCTAAAACCAAACCTTTTAAATCTGAAAAAAAAAAAAAAATAAATAAATTTTATTAAAATAAAATAACTAACAATCAGATTTTATTTTACAAAAAGATTAATTATTTTTTATTTATTAAAAATAAAATTTTAAACACATTAAACTACAAAAGATATTCAAAACAAATCCTAGAATGAATAGGACATTATTAAAAACGAATTTTAAATAATAAATAAATAAATATATGATATAAAAATCAGAATTCTAATTAAAATAAGATTTTATAAAAATTATCTTTTATTTTAAAAACATAAATAAATAGAGTTTTACTAGGAGATAAATACTCAAAGTCAAAGGTAAATCCCTAACAACTAGGAGTGTTAAAAGCCACGATATTGACACTTAAAATTACCTTAAAACTAGGAGTATTCTAGGAAGATAAACTGACGTTATTTCTCATAAGTTCCGACAAGTTCCTTTTGGCACCGTGTTCCTCAATTATTCAAGTTTCTACATACTTACATGAATCATAGAAAATAAACTCTTATTTTCTTCTTCATGCTTCATGATGCTCCAACTCAAGAGCCTCATGTTGATAGTTCCGCCTCTGGAACTTCTCCATGCTTGTTCCTACTCAGGAACTTTATACTCGTTGTTCCTCGTAGGATCTGCTGAGGAACTGATCTGTTTGTGTTCCTTTGAAGAACTTTGTTGCAGCTTGGATACTTGATTTATTGACTTGAACTCTTCATGTTTGTTTCTTCATCAAACCTATATTTGTTTCGTATACATATTGGAACTCAAACATAGGTTAGTCGTTTGCTAGTTGTCATCAAAACCATAAAGTCAGTGATGACAACCAATACAAGCAAGATGAAGAAAACTAAACTAATAAACAAGTATGCAGTAGTTAAGGACACAAACTCTAAGTCTAATGGTATACTTATATAATTAGACTTCTCTTCTGAAGTTCCCTTCACTTCTTGAGTTCCTTTCAGGAACTTCACTTCTTCTTGTATATATCTTCATAATCTTCCAACTAAATGATCTGTATTAACCGTCATTACTTGTTCATGCACATCTAAACAATACACACATTAGTTAGATAATCATCATTTGTTCATAATCATCAAAACACTATATTACTCAACATTCTCCGCAGAATACGAACAAAGAACATATATATGCAGGGGAAATCACAGGGCAAGTCTCCCTTGGCAAAAACAGATAATGTTACGTGCATTGCAAATATACATGTATGCATGCATGCATCACTCTTTCTGCCAAAGGAGACTAGCCCTGCAATTCCTAACCCTGCATCACTCGATCAAGTCTCTCTGAATTCATTTTCGAGTACCAACCATTTCGAATTACAAAATCCCTGCATGCTCGAGTTGCCACATAATTAACTAAGAGAGTCACCTTATTTATAACGTTTACAGAAAAACTCTCGCTTTTGGATATGCTGCAGAAAACCTATTTTACTGGATATGCTAAGGAACAATTCCCATATACTGATATTATTCACTGAATATTACTAACTATATTTCCAACTTTTTCTTGTTTGATCTTTTTATTATGCACTAAAACTAGAATATTTTTCCATGGGCTTTGTTTTTTATCGTCAATAATTAAGAAAATCTGATTTGATTTTTTTTAATTTTTTTTCGGGTTGAAGAGGGGCCGGCAATGCCCTAAGGAAAAAAAAAAAAAAAAAAGCAAACAAGTAATTCACACATTCTTGTTTACATGGGGTGTACGATAAATACTATACACCAAAATTGAAGTTAACGTAAAATGCTTAAAAGTTACCCTTATATATGTAAAAGTTATCTACTTTTTAATAATAAAAATTTTCATTTTAATAAAAAAAACTTCAAAATCACTAATAGTGTTTAAAATTAATCATTTAACCCTTTAAATTGTTTATGTATCAACTTCTTTTTTAATAATATTAAAGTTAGAGAAAATTGGTTAAAAGTTACAGAAAACTGGGTAGAAGTTATGTTGATTTACAATAAATTTATTATAAATCTAGTGTATGCAAAACACATTTTGCTAATAATTTATATGAGTCATCTCCGTGGCTAAGCTTCAGACCGTAATCAGACTCACTGATAAAACAACACGAAGATTATTTAGGACCGCCAAGAAATGATCGGCTTCTGATTCGAATGGACACTAAAGTTAGCAAATATGATATGATACGGTTTAGGTTTTTGATACTCTAAATCTCTCATTTTGATGACTTTAAGTAATATGCTAAATGTAATTTGTTTTGTGCTTTTCGGTGGCAACATTAGAAGAGCCTTTTGACTCCTAGATTATTCAATGGTCGAATATATTAACTGGTTACGAAATCCTTAAATTATGTTGACCTTTAGTATTAAATGGCTTTTCTTAGCTAGGGTTATTTTTTTTATCTTTCTCGAAAATATGATATTTTCCATTCCTTCTAGAACAAATTACGGACATATGACACCTGGGCATAGTAGGTTCACATCGAAGTGGACAGAAGAACAAAACTCTCATTTTAATTTCACTGTAAGAATAGAATATTAAACAGACTCGGAGTTCAATTCTTGATCCGTATCCGATTACCTGATCTCAAATACCGGAACCAAATCGGGATTTGGTAGGAATTAAATCAGAGATTTTGGCTTTGACTCAAATATTATTGGACTAGTTAGAATCATACTACATCCGTTTCATAAAGATGTTTATAGTTACTACTAGATTTTAGCCCGTGCGATGCACGGTTTCTATTAAATTGTTAAGTTAAAATAAAACTCATATATATTTCCGATATGTGAGTTTTATATAGAATTTTACCCCCGTCCCTTAGTACTTTTATGCGTCAAATGAGCTCTTAGGATCCGTTTTTAGTACTAATATGTGTTATTGAGTGTGCCTTGAGTTTCAGGTTTGATTAGTGAGAAATTGGTCTTTTTAGACCAATTTCATGATGATTTAGGCCACTACAAAAGCCCGAGGAAGTTCGGGACCATTATCGTCGACTTTCGGGAGCCTTAGATGCTTATGGTTGATCCCCGGGAGTTAGACTCGGTGATATGGGCGAAGGATGTTGATGATTGCAAATCGCCCTGTGAGTTGAGGGCAAAACGCGAAGATCGGGCGGAAAGAAAAGGGAATTAAAGTCTTCCGTGCGCGCCCGATCGGGCGCACTTCGCCCGGTCCGGATCGGGCGTCCATCTGGGAGCTGCTGTAAGCCTTTCACAAACCGCCCAATCGGGATGGAATTTGGCCCGATCGGGCCGACTATCGAGCACATCGCCCGATCGGGCGACGCCAACCTCTGCAGTTTTTCGCGAGTTTATTTTCCGTTTTTGAGTGTTATTTTGGGCAAACTATATATACTAAGCCCTATTATTTTTAATGACGTCTTTCATTCTACTTTTCTAGCACTTAGTTCAATTTAATTTCTCTCTAAATTGTTCAAACACTTAGTTTTTATTTCCAATCAAAAATTCAATCTTTATTATTTCATTGTCCTTCAATTAGGTATTGCTTCCTACTTTAATTTAGTTTATTGCTTTAATCATGTTTTCCATTATATTAATTGCTTCATTATTTGTTATCATGAGAGAGTAGTTTAATTTCTAGGGTTTAGGGGATCCATGAATGCATGATTGGGATTATATGTGGACTTGATTATTGATTAATTGATTATAATTTCTATAGCTTATTATTATTGCTCGTCAATTCTGTTCGGCCGGACTAATTTGATTTGAGTTTGATTAACCTTAGATTATGCGCCGAGAGGTTTTAATATGATGTTTTTGGTCTGTGGCTATTAGATAGGAATTATTTCTAGTACATAGCGAGAGCCTGCTAGTTGTTTTATCCTAAGGAATTCATAAGATTCGAGAGATGCATGTTTTCCTAGTTATGATTGTTAATTGATTGTTGTTGTCCGTTGTCCAATCCCGGTCTGCATTTGTGGTGAACTGCTTCCCTAGATTCCTTTATCATTGATATTTTCTATTTTAATTATTACCTTATTTTAATCTACAAACCAATTCAAAACCTCTTGTTACCAATAGTCTAGATTAGTTAATTAATAGTAGAGAGAACCTCTGTTTCCCTGTGGATACGATCCCTACTTCCCTTACTATTTTGTTAGTAGACTTAGGTTTATTTTTGATAAGGTGATACGACTTTAATACCAACTGCTTTATTTTATATATTAGGTAGTAGATTATATTAGTTTTTGAATTTAAATTGAATGTCATTTTAGATTTATTTTTTAATTATTAGAGTGTTTGATTTTGGATGAAATTGTATATGCGTAATAGTAATAAATAATTAATAAAAATATCTACGTGGCACCTAATTATTTATCTACTTGTCACTCGTCTTTTTTAATTCAAAAATAATTTTGAAATCTTGTTTTTCTTTGGCCGAAATCAATTTTGGATTGAATTTTATTTTAGATTAGTGTTTAATTTTGGATGATATTTATTTTAGATTTTTTTTTAACATTAGAGTGTTTGATTTTGAATGGAGTTGTATATATTAGTAATTAAATAATTAAAATATCTATGTGACAAATAATTAATTATCTACGTGGATCTTGAATTTTTTTTAATTCAAATTAAATTAGAATCTTATTTTTCATTGGCCGAAATCATTAGATTTCCTACATGGCACTCTAATATTGGATTGAATTTTGTTTTAGATTAGTGTTTGATTTTGGATGATTATTTTTTTATTTTTTTTAATATTAGAGTGTTTGGTTTTGGATGGAGTTGTATATATTAGTAATTAGTAATTAGTAATTAATAATTAAAATATCTATGTGGCACATAATTAATTATCTACGTGGCACTCGAATTTTTTAATTCAAAATTAAATTAAAAATCTTATTTTTCATTGGCCGAAACTAATTGTAATCATACGTGGCGCTCTAATAATTCAGCAATACGAAGTATATGTTAGATTTTGGATGGATTTTATTTTTTGGATTAGTGTTTTATTTTGGATGAATTTTATTTTAGATATATTTTTTAATTAATAAAGTGTTTGATTTTGGATGAATTTTATTTTACATTTATTTTTTAATTATTAGAGTGTCTGATTTTGGATGGAGTTGTAGTAATTAATTAATTAATTAATTAATATATCCACGTGTCATCTAATTAATTATCTACGTGGCACTTGATTTTTTTAGTTCAAAAATAAAATAGAAATTTTATTTTTCATTGGCCGATAGCATTAGTAATCCTATGTGGCGCTATAATATTTCAGCAAAAATGCCTCCTTTATATATATATATATATATATATATATATATATATATATATATATATATATATATATATATATATATATATTAGATTTGCACAATGATTAAAACAAAAGTAAAAGGTTGTTTGACTACAATAGGGTAAGTAAGAGAAATATGTAAAAAAGGTGGTTGGCTGTAAGAAAAAAATGAATAAAGTAAGAGAAAGTGAGTAAAAAATTATAAATATTGTGGGGTGAGAAAGATAAGGTAGTAAATTTTCATGTCCAAAAATAGAATAAAATAAAGTGTAAAAAACATTACGAAACAGACTAAAACAGTAAGTGTAAAAATCATTTTGAAATAGAGGTAGTAGTACGTATGTACATCCTACCAACCTAAAACCGATTACAATAATTCATCGAAATCATCACTTGATCTGAATAGGACATGAAATGAATCCGATTCAAATTATGGTTCATACACATCAGGGTCATCTTAAAGATTTTGGGAGCCCTGTTCTAAAATTAAAATTAGGCCCTTAATATTAGGTATGTGCGATTGATCTTCTTGGTTCCCTAATCCCTTCCCTATCAAGAAGCACTTCTTCGGAAAACAAGCAAAGCCTGATGTCAGAAAATAAGTGCGCGTTGGATTCTTGCTTAGAAATGAGAAGATAAACCAATTAAAATGACAACATCCTATCTTCAATTGATCTGAACTCTTTCTAGTAAACAGATGGACCAATTACCACGGGATTTAAAGGGTTTTTTTGGGACGGTTCAACAACATAAGCGAAACCTCTTTTTCAATCACCAAAATCGATCTACATATTCCAAGAGATTAATAAAGAACATCTCTTAATTTCTATCAGCAAAATTGATCTACATAATCAGTGTGATTTATAAACAAATAGAGCACTCATTTTCTATCACCTAAATCCATTTACACAATGAATGCAATTCATAAAGAAACATATGTAGCTCAAATCGGAACAATACATAAATCATAATGCAATCAAAATTTTCCCACCTCCTTTAAATCTAATATACATATATAAAGGAGGCATATTTGCTGAAATATTAGAGCGCCACATAGGATTACTAATGTTTTCGGCCAATGAAAAATAAGATTTCTAATTTCTTTTTGAATTAAAAAAAATTAAGTGCCACATAGATAATTAATTAGGTGCCACGTAGATATTTTAATTAATTAATCTAATATACATATATAAAGTAGGCATATTTACTGAAAGATTAGAGCGCCACCTAGGATTACTAATGGTTTCAGCCAATGAAAAATAAGATTTCTAATTTCTTT
Source organism: Spinacia oleracea (assembly GCF_020520425.1). Taxonomy (NCBI): domain Eukaryota; kingdom Viridiplantae; phylum Streptophyta; class Magnoliopsida; order Caryophyllales; family Amaranthaceae; genus Spinacia; species Spinacia oleracea. The sequence continues at coordinate 70,776,158 of NC_079491.1, read as the reverse complement.
TTGAATTAAAAAAATTAAGTGCCACGTAGATAATTAATTAGGTGCCACGTAGATATTTTAATTAATTAATCTAATATACATATATAAAGTATGCATATTTGTTGAAAGATTAGAGCGCCACCTAGGATTACTAATGGTTTCGGCTAATGAAAAATAAGATTTCTAATTTCTTTTTGAAAAAATTAAGTGCCATGTAGATAATTAATTAGGTGCCACATAGATATTTTAATTAATTAATTATTAATATATACAACTCCATCGAAAATCAAACACTCTAATAATTAAAAAATAATCGATTGCCACGTACTCCCTCCGTTCCATAATGTTCCTCATGTTTACTATTCATATGGTCAAAGTTTAAAAACTTTGACCGTAATTAATAGTATGATTAAAAGTATAAATGTTAACTTGTGGGATATAATTGGATTCATTTCAATATAAATTTTCTAAATATCAATTTTTTATAACTTTTACTAATACGAAATTAAACTTATTAACGGTCAAAGTAGTGCATTGGAGACCGTGCATAATGGAAAAGTGAGGAACATTATGGAACGGAGGGAGTAGATAATTAATTAGGTGTCACATAGATAATTTAATTAATTAATTAATTACTAATATATACAACTCCATCTAAAATCAAACACTCTAATAATTAAAAAATAAATCTAAAATAAAATTCATCCAAAATCAAACAATAATCTAAAATAAAATAAATAAAATTCAATTTAAAATCAAACATTATTAATCCAATATTAGAGCGCCACGTAGAAAAATCTAATGGCTTCGGCCAATGGAGGAATATTTGCTGAAATATTAGAGCGCCACCTAGGATTACTAATGGTTTCGGCCAATAAAAAATAATATTTCTAATTTATTTTTGAATTTAAAAAATCAAGTGACACGTAGATAATTAATTAGGTGCCACGTAGATATTTTAATTAATTAATTACTAAAACCCAAATTCTTATATGAGACTGTCCTCACCATCAACTGATGGTGAGACCAGTTCACACTTGCGAATTTAGGTATGTTACTTATATAGTTTAGACATGTTACTTTTTTTTATAAATTTAGAGGAGGTACTTTTTTTAGTTTAGGTATGTTACTTCTATAGTTTATACATGTTACTTTTTCTATAAGGAGTAGTTTTAGGGGAGATACCTTCTTAGTTTAGGTATGTTACTTCTATAGTTTAGACATGTTACCTTTTTTTTATATAATTTGAGAGGAAGTACTTTTTTTAGTTTAGGTATGTTACTTCTATAGTTTATACATGTTACTTTTTTTATATGGAGTAGTTTTAGGGGAGATGCCTTCTTAGTTTAGGTATGTTACTTCTATAGTTTAGACATGTTACTGTTTTTTAATAATTTTAGAGGAGGTATTTTTTTTAGTTTAGGTATGTTACTTCTATAGTTTAGACATGTTACTTTTTTTTTTATAATTTTAGATGAGGTACTTTTTTAGTTTAAGTGTATTACTTATTTAGTTTAGACATGTTACTTTTTTTTTTTTTTATACGGAATAGTTTTAGGGGAGGTACATTTTTAGTTTAGGTATGTTACTTCTATAGTTTAGACATGTTACTTTTTTTTATATATAAATTTAGAGGAGGTACTTTTTTAGTTTAGGTATGTTATTTCTATAGTTTAGATCTGTTACTTTTTTTTTTAGTTTTAGGGAAGGTACGCTATTGGTTTCGCGCTCGTCACACCATCAAGTTGATGGTGTGACTGGTCTCACAGGAGACGCGTTGTTACTAATATATACAACTCCATCAAAAATCAAACACTCTAATAATTAAAAAATAATCAATTTCCACGTAGATAATTAATTAGGTGCCACGTAGATATTTTAATTAATTAATTACTAATATATACAACTCCGTCTAAAATCAAACACTATAATAATTAAAAAATAAAATTCATCCAAAATCAAACAATAATCTAAAATAAAATAAATAAAATAAATAAAATTCAATTTAAAATCAAACACTAATCCAATATTAGAGCGCCACATAGAAAAATCTAATGGTTTCGACCAATGAAAAATAAGATTTCAAAATTAAATTAAAAAAAATCGAGTGCCACGTAAAGAAATGATTAACTTTCACATAGATATTTTTTATTAATTATCTATTAATATTACGCATATACAATTTCATCAAAAAACAAACACTTTCATAATAAAAAAAAATCTAAAATGAAATTCAATGCAAAATGAAAAACTAATATCTATTACTATATACTAAAAGAGACACCAGGAATGACACATGTCATTTCCTGGTGCGAATTTTTCCCGCCAAAATGTTTTATTTTATTTTTTTACTTAAAAATAATTAATTACAATACGTTTTTTTAGGAAACTAAGATAAAAATATATTTTAATTACCATAGATGCGTATTGCATAATATGTTATTGGAGGAAAGCTAAATCAATATTATTTTTTCCTTTATGATATAATTTTATTTATGTATTATTATAACTTTTTAATCTGATTAGAAATATAAAAAATATTGATAAATGAACTTCTAATAATAGTCTACTATTAATAATATAATACATGGTAACTGGTAAGTAAGAATATTAATTAAAATAATAATACATGGTAAGTAGACTAACATATAAGTTTATTTATCAAGATTTTACTCAATTCAAAATATGTTGTATTTGACTAACTCGGTTATGCTCGGGTCTTTTCGAAAATTAGTCTTGAGTCATTCCGGTTTGGTTAACGTTGTTAGATCGTTCTACATACAAGTAAACGACTATAATTTTTAACTTTGCATAGTAATATGCAAATTTAGTTCATTTGAATATTTTTTTTACACAACTTTAAATTTATATTTTTTTTCACATATCCTTTTTACTCTCATGTTTTCCTAATATCACAACATTCACAAGTCTTTTAGTCACTAATAAAATAATAAAAAAATTTAGTAGTAGCCGTGCGTTGCACGGGACCTAAACTAGTAATCTTATATAATTAACCCAATTTCAACAAAAAAATCCAACTTTTAAAATCTGAAGCAGAGGAAGCCAAGGAGGTGATGCAAGGAAAAGCCACGAAGTGGGAGCGGTGCCAAACCGAGGAGGCAATGAAATAACTTAACTTTGGTATGTTGGATTTGGGAAGATAAGGAAAACAACACTGATGAATGACTAGTGAAGTTGGTTGGGAGAATTGACTATAGTAAATCGAGGTTCATTTAGTAATGTTATACTTAACCATAGTTAGTAATATATTGGTTAATTAGGTGAAAGTTACTGAAATAATGTTATATTAGAGAGAACTTAGATTATTAATGCTATAGTAGAGAAAGTAACAAATATTTTGTTACCAATGAAAATTAGCAAAAGTATAATGCTACCATAGAGAATTTCCCTAAAATTATTAAAATAATGCTATTTTAGAGAGATTATATATTACTAATGCTATTTTAGAGAGATTATATATTACTAATGCTATTTTAGAGAAAATGGCAAAATTTTTGTTACCAATGAGAATTTACAAAAGTATAATGCTATCATAGAGAATTTCCCTTATTTTAATGGCCTTTGTAGTTCGAAAATAGTCAAACTTTTTCGAAAATTAGACTCTTTCCAACCCTTTCTCGACATTTAATTCAGTTATTGTTTCTTAAATTCAGTAAATTTTCACCATATGGGCGGAGTTCGTCCGTAAGTCTCCTTACGGTGAAATTAGTTTTAGTATATTTGATTCGTCGTTCACTGAAGGAAATAATGCCCTTGGTCCAAGTATGCATTCTATGTTAAGTCTAATAAATGCGGTTCAGTATTAATTAACAAGTTAATAATTCAGTGAGATCAAGTGAGCTGAATGCCTAGCTAGAGGCCGCTTCAGTTCAAGTGGAATTAATGATATTAATCCACAGCTTACTCTTGACTGAACCCGTAGGGTCACACAAATAGTACGTAAACGGATCAAGTATTTAATGGCATTAAATACTCTATCTATGGATATTCGGAATCGACGGATCTTGGTTTCAGTGGGAGCTGAGATCGTCACAGGCAAGAAATGAATACTCGGGAAACGATGATATTACCGGAAACGGAAATATGGATCGTATCGGAAATATAAATATTATCCAAGTCGTAGATGTTGCCGGAAACGGAAACATGGTACGTATCGGAAAATATTATCGGAAATGGAAATATTACCAGAATCGGAAATATTGCCGGAAACGGAAATATTGTCAGAATCGGAAATATTACCGGAATCGGAAAATAATTCCGGAAACGGAAATATTAAATATTTGTTCGAAACGGAAATTAATTCCGGAATCGGAAATGTTAAATATTGTTCGTATCGGAAATGAATTCCGAAATCGGAAATTTAATCGGAAGCGTATCGTACGAATAAGCATCGGACGAGGCCTGCCGGACGAGGGCCCAGCACGAAGCCAGGCCATCGCCCAGCAAGCCAAGCGCGCCACACAAACAGCCACGCCAGGCCCAGCGCAAGGCCAGGCCCAGCAGGCCGTGGCAGCGCGCACAGCGCGCGCAGCGCGCGCGGATGCTTGCGTGGGCTTCTGGCTCGCGCAGGCCTCGCTGCGTGGGCTGCTGCTCGCACGCACGCATGGGCGGCCCATCGAGGCTGCCGTGTGTGTGTGCGTAAGTGTTTGTGTTCGTGCACGTTTCCTAAAACGTGCAGAGTTCGGTTAATGATTAAATTCCTAATTCTATTTGATAAATTAATTAAATTAGAGTTCTTGTAGGATTCTAGGTTTAATTAATTTGTATCTGAATAGGATTCCAATTCCCTTTCCATAACCCTATAAATATGTGGCCTGGGTTCACAATTTATAACGAGTTTTCAAAGTATTCAAAGTGAGTTTTTGAGAGAAAAATTCAGCCACACATCTTGCTCAAAAGTGCCGAAAATTCTAGTACCTTAAGGGCGATTCTAGTTGGTCAATCTTAAGGCGGATCCGGACGTGCTGTGGACTATCTACGGAGGGACGACACTTGGAGTCCTAAAGACTTGTTCTTGCTCGGTTCGGGCGCAGCTAGGGAGGGCACGCAACAAAGAGTATGCATCTAAATTATGCTATATGATTATGTGTAAATAATATGTAATCCTGGGTTAATGGTAGTTTCCGCATGATTTATGTAATATCATATGTATCATAACTAACAGTGGTATCACGAGCCCCTTATTATTTTCATAATCTAAATTGCATGAACATGGTTAAATATTACAAATTTGCAAGAATTAAAAGGGGTGATTAATTTTCGTAATTGTTAATTAATTGCAAATTGCGTTTATTTAATTATACGTACGCAGTTTTTCGGCAGTTTCTTCGTTACTCATCCAAATCGAGTGATTTTTGTGTCAATTCCGCATGTAAAAGGCATTCTAAAATTTTGACAAAAATAGTTTTTTTGTGCCGAACCCAGAATTCTCAAATTCGAAGCCTAACTATGACTTTTCGAAGGTTTTAGTTTTTCGAATGCAAAATTTCGTAAATTTAAGATGTTAAATTAAATATTTGCGATTCTTGTTGATAAATCTTGAATTTTTGATTGACCTACTGCATATGTTTAACAAGTTTGAATGCCTAGTCTTGTTAATTATGCAATCTAATTTGTTATTATGATTAATTTGTTGAAAATTAGAATAATTTAGAATTAATTTGATTTTCATAATTAATTGTAATTTAATTAGAAACCTATGATTAAAAACCACCATAAAAATTGTAAATTTATGATAAATTTTAAATTTTTATGACCTAGACTTGAATCCATAACAATCGGAAATCAATTGGATAATAAATTTTCGATTTTTCGCCCTAAAATTATGAAATTAATAATATTTATTAATTTGTCATTAATTTTATAAATTTTAAATTTTTTATGCGATTCGTTCATGTAACTTGCACGCACAAAGCAATGGACGCTTCGTGTTACCCTTAAGGGGTGTTGTATAATGCGGGCATGCGACGACGAGCAAGGGAGCTCGTCGCCCGTGCGGCACGAATGCAATGAGCAAGGGCGTAGTGCACGAGCACAAGGCAGCAGCCCTGCCTTGTGTCGTGGGCCACGAGCAATGGACGAATGGGCATGGGCGAAGGGCGAGCCAAGGCAGTCGCGTGTGGGCAGCAAGCGAGCTGCGCCACAACGCGCACTGCCTCGCGCATGAGCGCGCAGCCTCGCGCGCAGCGAGCGCAAGCTCGCGTGCCACGAGCGCTGCGCCCAGCGTTGCTCGCGCGCACAGCGAGCGATGTTGCGCGCCCAGCGAGCGATGTCGCGCGCACAGCGAGCGATGTCGCGCGCCCAGCGAGCGATGGCTCGCGCGCACTGCGAGCGATGGCTCGCGTGCGACGAGCGCTGGCGCGCGCGCAGCAAGCACCACAGCGTGCGATGGCTTGCGATGGAGATGCAGCAGCTATGCGACGAGCGCATGGGCTGCGCGCACATGGCCAGCGATGGCTGTGTGCGTGCGGCCCATGGGCGTGCAATGCGTAGGGTGTTTGCGTTACGATTAGATCGTTTTGAATGTTTAATTTGAAAATTTCAGTTCACGTAATTTTAATTAATTTTAAAATTAATAATTTAAATTATTTTCTTGGATTTTAATTTTGAATATTGTAATTATAATAAATTTTATTTATTCTAATTATTTTACTAAAATTAAAATCATGAATTAATTTAAACACGACTGAAATTAAATTAAACTTTTGGATTCAATTATAAATTTATATGAGCTTTAAATTTTAATTAAATTTGTATGTTTCCGGTTAGACTAGAAATACATTTTTATGTTTAAAATTAGTAAAGCATATGAATTTATTGGTTTAAGTGGGAGCGTATTTTAGTCATAAACTCTTGATTAGGTCTACAAATCCTTAAGGTTAAAACAACTTGATTAGAATTAATAAGGACTGAATAATTGGTAGATTATTGGTGCCCTTGATTAATTGCTGCAAATGTTTACGTGATGCATAATGTGTTTAACTAACCAGCTATGTGGGCCATTCATGATAATGAATGGGTGAATGGTATATATTGTATATGTACTGTTTTGCAGGTTATGAAGTGACTAGTATGGCCCAAATAGGATAGAAAATATGGTCTGCGTACCATTAATTTGAATGTAATTGGTCTAAAGTACCAAAGTTATTTTTCAATTCAAATATGGTCTGCGTACCATCAAATAGTTGTAATTAGTTATAGCTTATCCTATTTGAAGAAAATGGTGCCTCCCACGGAGATTTTCAAGACGGACTTTGAAGTTAAAGCTTCAAGATGAAGTCGGGCCATACTAGATCACAAATATCTTATGCATGTTTTAAGTTATTTATTGCTTTTAAATATGTCTTAAAATGCATGAGATCAAAAGCTTGATTATGTTGCATGATTAAGGATTTTAGTTCACTTAAAATCTAACCAACATAGTAAGAGCCTTAAGTTCCAAACTTAAAAATTGAGTTAAAAGGTGCCATGCCAAAATATACACTTGCTTGGATATCCTTTACATCAATCTAGTAATAGTTTTCGCTCAGCGAGGTGTTACTTATTGGTCCTAAAGGGGCAAGGTACACAAATAATTGTGAGTACATGTTAGTTTTGGTGAAACTCAACGATATAAGTAAGGAGTCCTTTTATGTCGTGGCAAATTCGATAGGTTTACCTAATAAGTTCTTAGACGTACCTATCAACCAAGAATAGTTTCTAGACTATTAGCAAAAGGCTTTTGCTTACCTAAGATGTTCTAGGATTAAGTCGACAAACTGTGCTTAGTTCTTCAATGATTTTAGGATCTTGGAATCATTTTATTCACACCTGCCGGAACACATAATTTGAATAAAATGCTTAATAAACATTGAATTATGCATGTATGCTAGAATTTAAGTTTATTAAGAGAAACTGTGAATGGTTATTTATTTGTTTATTCTTTTCAATTGTAGTTTTTAATATGGAAAACAACAATTCATTCAACATTCGATCAATTCTCGAAAAGGAGAAGTTGAACGGGAAAAACTTCCTTGACTGGCAAAGGAACTTGCAAATAGTTCTTATGCAGGAAGAAAAGGAGTATGTCCTAGATGAGGCGATGCCCGAAGCTGCAGGCGACGGGGTCACTCAGGCAGCCCTCAATCGTTGGATTGATGCCAACAAGGATGTGAAATGTCTAATGCTCGCCACCATGAGTGCGGATCTGCAGAAAACGTTCATCAACTCAGATGCTTTCACAATCATCAGTGAGTTGAAGAACATGTTCCAAGATCTGGCTCGAGTCGAAAGATTCGAGACTCATAGGCAAATTCTTGAGACCAAACTTAAGAAAGGCGAGCCCGTAAGTCCACATGTTCTCAAAATGATTGGACTCATTGAGAATATGAGTCGGCTGGATCAGCAATTTTCTCACGAAATGGCTATAGACACCATCCTCCATTCTCTTCATAGCGGGTATGATCAGTTCAAACTGAACTACAGTATGAATAGTCTGGACAAAACGCTCACTGAGCTTCACGGTATGCTGAAGACCGCTGAAAAGACGCTCAAAAGTGATAAGCAGGATGTGCTTATGGTGCGTGGGGGCAAGTTCAAGAAATCTGGAAAGAAGAGGAATGCTAAGAAAGGTGGCAACAAGGCCAGCCCAACTAAGCAAACTGGCGCCAACTCTGCAAAGAGGAAGGTCAGCCAACCCACTTCTGAATCCGAATGCTTCTACTGCAAGAAGAAGGGGCATTGGAAGAGAGATTGCTTGAAGCTAAAGGAAGATCAGAAGAACGGAACAGTCGTTCCATCTTCAGGTATTTTCGTTATAGACTGTATACTTGCTAATTCAACTTCTTGGGTATTAGATACAGGTTGTGGCTCACACTTATGTTCCAATCCACAGGGACTAAGAAGAAGTAGAAAGTTAAGCAAGGGTGAAGTCGACCTACGAGTGGGAAATGGAGCACGGATTGCTGCATTAGCTGTAGGAACTTACTATTTGTCGTTGCCCTCCGGGCTAGTTTTGGAACTGGAAGAATGTTTCCATGTTCCAAGCCTTACTAAAAACATCATTTCAGTTTCTTGCTTAGATGCTAAGGGATTTTCCTTTTTAATAAAAGACAATAGTTGTTCGTTTTATTTTAAAGAGATGTTTTATGGATCTGCTAGATTAGTCAATGGACTTTATTTATTAGATCACGACAAACAAGTATATAACATAAATACCAAAAAGGCCAAAAAGAATGATTCAGATCTCACCTATCTGTGGCATTGTCGATTAGGCCATATAAACTTGAAACGCTTAGAAAGACTTCAAAAGGAAGGAATTCTAGAACCATTTGACTTAGAGGATTATGGTAAATGCGAATCATGTTTACTTGGCAAAATGACAAAGCAACCTTTCTCTAAAGTTGGAGAAAGAGCAAATGAACTATTGGGTTTAATCCATACAGATGTATGTGGACCAATGAGTACAAATGCTAGAGGTGGTTTCAGCTACTTTATCACTTTCACTGATGACTTCAGTAGGTATGGTTATGTCTACCTAATGAAGCATAAGTCTGAATCCTTTGACAAATTCAAGGAATTTCAGAGTGAAGTAGAGAATCAATTAGGCAAGAAGATTAAGGCACTGCGGTCTGATAGAGGCGGTGAATATCTGAGCTATGAATTTGATGACCATCTGAAAGAATGTGGAATTCTATCAGAGTTGACTCCTCCTGGAACACCACAATGGAACGGTGTGTCGGAACGGAGGAACAGAACCTTGCTAGACATGGTCAGGTCAATGATGGGTCAGGCCGAACTTCCATTAGAATTTTGGGGACATGCACTAAATACAGCTGCACTCACTATAAATAGAGCTCCGTCTAAAGCTGTCGAAAAGACTCCATACGAATTATGGTTTGGAAAGCCTCCAAATGTGTCTTTTCTTAAGATTTGGGGATGTGAAGTATACGTCAAACGATTAATTTCATCCAAAATCTGACAAATGTATCCTTGTGGGCTATCCAAAGGAAACAAAGGGGTATTACTTCTACAATACATCTGAGAACAAGGTGTTTGTTGCTCGAGATGGTGTCTTTTTGGAAAAGGATCACATTTCCAAAATGACAAGTGGGAGAAAAGTAGACCTCGAAGAAATTCGAGTCGAACAACAAACTCTAGAGAATGCTCAAGATGACATTCAGGATGAAACTCAGAGATCTTTAGAAGAATCTGGTGAGAATCATGGTCAATCTAGAAATGTTACCCCGCGTAGATCGCAAAGATATAGATCTCAACCGGAAAGGTACTTAGGTATTTTGACGAACGAGAGCTATGACGTTCTATTACTTGAAAGTGATGAACCTGCGACTTACAAACAAGCTATGACGAGCCCTAGCTCCAAGCAATGGCAAGAAGCCATGCAATCTGAATTAGACTCCATGTCTGAAAACCAAGTATGGGATTTGGTCGATTTGCCAGATGGCTATCAAGCCATTGGAAGCAAATGGGTTTTCAAACTGAAAAAGGACAAGGATGGGAAACTTGAAGTTTTCAAAGCTAGATTGGTTGCAAAAGGTTACAGGCAAGTCCACGGTGTGGATTACGATGAAACCTTTTCACCAGTTGCAATGCTAAAGTCTATTCGGATAATGTTAGCAATCGCTGCATATTACGATTACGAAATATGGCAGATGGATGTCAAAACTGCTTTCTTAAACGGCGTTTTAACAGAAACTGTGTTTATGACACAGCCTGAAGGTTTTGAGGATCCAAAGAATGCTAAAAAGGTATGCAAGCTAAAGAAGTCAATTTACGGATTGAAGCAGGCATCCAGGAGCTGGAATATACGTTTTGATGAAGCAGTCAGTGACTTTGGTTTCATCAAGAACGCAGACGAATCTTGTGTATACAAGAAGGTCAGTGGGAGCAAAATTGCTTTCCTAGTATTATATGTCGACGACATATTACTTATCGGAAATGACATTCCTATGTTGAACTCTGTCAAGATTTGGCTTGGGAAATGTTTTTCGATGAAGGATCTAGGAGAAGCACAGTACATATTGGGCATCAAGATTTACAGAGATAGATCTAAAAGGATGATTGGACTTAGTCAAAGCACTTATATCAATAAGGTGCTTGATAGGTTCAAGATGGCGGACTCCAAGCGAGGCTACCTACCCATGTCTCATGGAATGACTCTAAGCAAGACTCAGTGCCCAAAAACACTTGATGAGCGTAGACGAATGAATGGGATTCCATATGCATCATTGATTGGTTCAATAATGTATGCTATGATATGTACACGCCCGGATGTTGCGTACGCACTCAGTGCTACGAGCAGATACCAGCCAGACCCAGGAGAGGCGCATTGGACTGCTGCCAAGAATATTCTGAAGTACCTGAAAAGGCACAAAGATGACTTCCTGGTCTATGGTGGAGATGATGAATTAATTGTTAAAGGCTATACGGACGCAAGTTTCCAAACCGACAAAGATGATTTCAGATCACAGTCTGGGTTTGTCTTCTGCCTCAACGGAGGAGCAGTAAGCTGGAAAAGTGCTAAGCAAAGCACCATTGCGGATTCTACAACTGAAGCGGAGTACATTGCTGCACATGAAGCAGCAAAGGAAGCTATATGGCTAAGGAAGTTCATAGGTGAACTTGGTGTAGTCCCCTCCATTAAAGGACCAATAGCCCTGTATTGTGACAATAACGGAGCTATTACACAGGCAAAAGAGCCTAGACACCACCAGAGAGTCAAGCATGTACTTCGTAGATTTCACCTTCTACGAGAGTTCGTTGAAAGAAAAGAAGTCGAGATAAGCAAAATTGGAACTGATGACAACATATCAGATCCATTAACTAAACCTTTGCCGCAGGCGAAGCACAACTCGCACACTGCAGCTATGGGAATCAAGCATATTGGAGAATGGCTTTGATGTCTCTGTTTAATGTTTTAAAGTTTTAGAGTTTAAATCTTTGTAAAACATTATTGGTTAATCATTCACAATAAATGAAAAGAATTCATTTTTCCATTTAATTTGTGGTTTATTAAATGATGAGTCCCTTCAATTTGACGATATATTCAAGATAGACTGTCAGGACCAGTCCTGTGACTAAGAAATGTCTATCAAGTGAACTTGAATGTCAAAGGTTGAAAATGGTCCCTAGTCGGAGTTTTCTATAAAATTGGACGCATAGAAAACGTTAGACGATTAGAATGCAAGATGACTAGTAGTTCTGTTTCTTGAACTATGTGGACATGGCAATGTTATAATCATTTGCATAGATACTTACTTTGGGAAGACTAGTATCGGACAAGACCTATGAAACTTTACTGTAAGAGATGAAAGTCTGTCATAAGTAAATTTCATTAAATTATTAGACACTAAATCCTCAATACCTGAGTGATTTGAGATTACTTGTTTGAGAACTGGTTGCTTTGACGTTGACCAACCGTCGCACCGTAAAAGGAGGCTATAAAGGCAACGCTCAGGTAATCACCTATCAAACGAAGTCTAATATCAAGATCGCAAGATTGGGATTGTCCTCCCATAAATCGGGATGAGATGCTTAAAAGTTGTACAAGGCCACTCGGAGAGCTAGAAACTGTGAAATGCATGGCCGTGCTCGGATGAATCATAGGCTATGATTATCTGTTTATTTGATCAGTTGAACTCTGAAACCGAGGAACACCTCTGGACATAATAAGGATGACAACTCTTACCTTATGTTCAAGAGCAAGCATCGAGCGACAAAGGAATTAGGAAATGCACACTTGTCCCTAAGGACAAGTGGGAGACTGAAGGAAATAATTCCCTTGGTCCAAGTATGCATTCTATGTTAAGTCTAATAAATGCGGTTCAGTATTAATTAACAAGTTAATAATTCAGTGAGATCAAGTGAGCTGAATGCCTAGCTAGAGGCCGCTTCAGTTCAAGTGGAATTAATGATATTAATCCACAGCTTACTCTTGACTGAACCCGTAGGGTCACACAAATAGTACGTAAACGGATCAAGTATTTAATGGCATTAAATACTCTATCTATGGATATTCGGAATCGACGGATCTTGGTTTCAGTGGGAGCTGAGATCGTCACAGGCAAGAAATGAATACTCCGGAAACGATGATATTACCGGAAACGGAAATATGGATCGTATCGGAAATATAAATATTATCCAAGTCGTAGATGTTGCCGGAAACGGAAACATGGTACGTATCGGAAAATATTATCGGAAATGGAAATATTACCAGAATCGGAAATATTGCCGGAAACGGAAATATTGTCAGAATCGGAAATATTACCGGAATCGGAAAATAATTCCGGAAACGGAAATATTAAATATTTGTTCGAAACGGAAATTAATTCCGGAATCGGAAATGTTAAATATTGTTCGTATCGGAAATGAATTCCGGAATCGGAAATTTAATCGGAAGCGTATCGTACGAATAAGCATCGGACGAGGCCTGCCGGACGAGGGCCCAGCACGAAGCCAGGCCATCGCCCAGCAAGCCAAGCGCGCCACACAAACAGCCACGCCAGGCCCAGCGCAAGGCCAGGCCCAGCAGGCCGTGGCAGCGCGCACAGCGCGCGCAGCGCGCGCGGATGCTTGCGTGGGCTTGTGGCTCGCGCAGGCCTCGCTGCGTGGGCTGCTGCTCGCACGCACGCATGGGCGGCCCATCGAGGCTGCCGTGTGTGTGTGCGTAAGTGTTTTTGTTCGTGCACGTTTCCTAAAACGTGCAGAGTTCGGTTAATGATTAAATTCCTAATTCTATTTGATAAATTAATTAAATTAGAGTTCTTGTAGGATTCTAGGTTTAATTAATTTGTATCTGAATAGGATTCCAATTCCCTTTCCATAACCCTATAAATATGTGGCCTGGGTTCACAATTTATAACGAGTTTTCAAAGTATTCAAAGTGAGTTTTTGAGAGAAAAATTCAGCCACACATCTTGCTCAAAAGTGCCGAAAATTCTAGTACCTTAAGGGCGATTCTAGTTGGTCAATCTTAAGGCGGATCCGGACGTGCTGTGGACTATCTACGGAGGGACGACACTTGGAGTCCTAAAGACTTGTTCTTGCTCGGTTCGGGCGCAGCTAGGGAGGGCACGCAACAAAGAGTATGCATCTAAATTATGCTATATGATTATGTGTAAATAATATGTAATCCTGGGTTAATGGTTGTTTCCGCATGATTTATGTAATATCATATGTATCATAACTAACATTCACTCGTGGTGGATTCATGTATAATTGGTTCCTTGGTAAAATTTTATGTGGTATAGCAACAAATATCAATTTTTTCGAGTATATCCATATGAATAAAATGGAAATCATCATAGCCGCTACAACAAATCGTTAGACTCTCTCTCTGAAAAGTTTGCATGTTCCGGTGTTATATACGGGTGACGTTCTGCAGTACGAGATCTATTCCCCGTAGTTCTGATGAAGGAAACCTTTATTTGATTCAATTTGTCATGTATTTGTTAGATCTATATTTCTCTTATATATGTTGTATGACTCTTTATTAATGAATTCATTTTCCTTTCAAAAAAATAATAGCATCTTAATCATACAATTTCAAACTTATAAAACAAACTTCTATTTAAAAAGTGTTAATACATACAATTCCATTGATAGTAATTCATGTAAACTTAGGAGTAATATTCTTCATAGGTTTCCTAATTCATATAGACTTCTATCTTATACCATATAGCCTAGTTATAACATAACTCTACTATATTCGATATTCTATCATATAGGATAACTGCGTTATCCTCAATAAAGTGTAACGACTATTCTGGGACGATGGGAGTATCTATTATTTCCATAATCTTTAACCAATATTATTAACATTAATCCCAACTATAGATGGTCTTCTAATATTAATCCCAATTAACAATTATTTCAAATTAATCCCAAGTATATGCTTAACAGGTTACCTTTAAAACCGGATACCTAAAATTTTCCCTCCTCCTTCCTTATGGGCAACTCCTGTTCAAGAAAGATAAAACACCTTATCAATGGCAGCATCAACAACTTCAATCGGCGGAAGATCGACACTAATCCGCACTATTTGCAGAAACCACCGTCAATTTCAAGTTCATCGCAATTCTCCATTTCATCGTCGTCTCCTCCTCCTATCGTCCTCCGCCGTACTCCGATTTCCCCGTGTCCCTCGCCCTCTTCAATCAGGTGCACTTGCATTTCTCCCCTCTCTCTCGATCTCTCGATCTGTCGTGTGCTCTTTTCTTCCAGCGAGAACTGTGCTCTCTTCTTCCGAAAACCCAGATGTTTTCCTCTACGATGTCCTATTCGAAAATTGGATATGCATACAATATGTTCGATAAAATGTCTCAGAGATATATGGTTTTGTGGAACATTGTGGTTTGTGGTTTGGTGAAAAGAATTGTTGTTATGTAAAATGGAGATTTCGAGGTTCTTTGCCCCGTGATGTTAGTTTCTTTCTATGTCATGGATTATATATCGATCGAGTTCCACAGGTTATTAGAGGATCCTCTCCATGATGTTCACCCAAGCTTCACCCTTTGTGGAATGACAATTTCGGGAAGCGTATGTATTGTGGGTTGTGGCACGCGTTTGAAGTTGTGCTACCTACTACATGGGTCCAACTGCCAAGGCCCAACAAGAAAAGCAGATACTTTAAGTTTGTCATTTCAAGTTTTTGATGTAAGAGTAACTAATGCTCATCATGTTAATAACTTAATGTAGTTCATGTAACGGTCTACAAAGGCCGAGTAGTGTTGTAAACTTCTTTCTTTATGTATGATTAAGTCTACGTCCAAAAAAAATATATTAAGTGTTCATGACACTAGTAAAAAAATACTTCATCCGTTCTTATTTACATGACACAATTGGGTTTATGACACTATTCATACAAACTTCTTTGACTTTATTTTGTGATTTATACTTAAGAAAAAACATAGTCATGTGTGGTCTTATTAGATTCATCTCAATAAATATTTTTTAAATATCAACTTTTTATAATTTTTTATTATCCATAATTGAAGCTATTAACGTTTGAAATCATATATTGGCAAACGTGCCTAAATAGTTGTGTCATTTAAAAAAGAACAGAGGAAGTATAATTTACAAATGTAATAATCAGTTATGTATAGTAGTGAGTAGCATTTAATTAAATAATAATCGATCGCTATCTTGGAATGGTAATAGATATGTCACTCAAAGATCGTTGTATGGAGTTATTAGTGTCCCTCGTGTAGCCCGGATTCGTAGTGCTAGGAAAATTGAGCGTTGGTTCCTTAGGTAGCGGTATAATAGTTGAGAAACTATTTAGCATAAGCACTATCGTCGACATCAAAGGTCGTTGCTCTACATCTTGAACACACAACAAACTAAGATTCACACATCTTATCACCTCTTCCATGGAGCTTTGATCTCTTATACTCTCATCCACGAATTCTAGAGGTGTGCCATTTCTCCAATGCTTCCATGCCTTGTAAAACAAATCCACAACGATAATTAAGAAAACAATATTCATTAATTAAGGAATGGAGAGAGTATATGTCTTATCTTGATTAAGAAAAATAAAAATATTTAGCACTACTACTGTTTCAAAATGATCTTTACAATTTTCGTTTTAATCCGTTTCATATTGTTTTTTATACTTTTCTTTATTATATGTTTTGACATGAAAGTTTACTATCTTACCCTTCTTATTCTATAACATTTCACTACAAGAAATTGTACTATTAACGACGGGAAATCCCGTCGCAAAAGGCCAATAATCGTTGATTAACGACGGGATTTCCTGTCGCGAACCCGTCATAAAAGGGGGTCGTCGTTAATAGAAAATCCCGTCGTAAAAGACTTTTGCGACGGTTATTCCCTTCATTGTTTGGTTGTTAGCCCCGTCGCAAAAGACTTTTGCGACGGGATTTTTAACCCGTCGTAATTAGGTTGTCGTTAAAGATACAAATTCTTGTAGTTACAACTTTCCCCTTACCTTATTTTACTTTATTCATTTTTTTTCTTACACTTACCCACCTCTACCAATCTACTATATTTTATCCATATTTTATTATATCCATCCAATTTTTATACGTTTTTTCTATTTTATTTTAATATTTGTGTAAATAGTAACCATAAAGATTATTTGAAATAGAGGTAGTAGAACTTACATAGGCAATGAGGTTAGTTGCACCGTCCTTTTCACAGAAATCACAACTTTTTTCTCCGCTGATGATTTCTAATACAAGTATACCGAAACTGTATACATCGGATTTGGCAGAGAATTTCCCATGCATTACGTACTCAGGTGCCATGTAACCGCTACAAGAAAATCCATTTGGTGATCAATACTTTGACGTACCACAACTACGTTGGAATATATGATTAGACTATTTAATAAAGAAGCTAGACAACTTACAGTGTCCCTACAATCCTCCCTGTGGTGCCATGAGTCTGATCAGCCCCAAATATCCTTGCTGTGCCAAAATCTGAAACTTTTGGACTCATACTTTCATCTAACAACACATTACTTGTTTTAAGATCACGATGTATGATTTTAAGCCGAGAATCTTCATGGAGGTAAAGCATTCCTCGAGCTACTCCTCCTATAATGTTGTACCGCGTGTTCCAGTCTAGTTGTCTTCTCTTCTCACGATCTATACGACATAATATATAACTTAATGACATTCTATGTAAAGGAATTCATTAGAAAACACAAGTTAAGTGTTTAATGATTCAATATGTAGCATACCAAAAAGGAAATTGTCAAGGCTTTTGTTAGGGACAAATTCGTAGATAAGTAGTTTTTCTTCTTCCGTTAAGCAAAATCCCAAAAGCCTCACCAAATTTCTATGTTGAAGCTTGGCTACTAACAGCACCTCATTCTTGAATTCTTCTTCACCTTGGTTAGCGTTTGTTGACAACCTCTTCACTGCTATATTTTGTCCATTCAACAGTGTACCCTAGGATTAAGAATTAATAAGGGGATCATTCGCTCTATTATATTCTATAATCTGTATATGTTCTTTATAGTTACGATTTAATAATCAATATAAAAGTCTACTACTAGGGAACGTGGACCATCTATTTTACACCAGGGTCTCCGAGTATATCCTTTCACATTTTCTTACTCACATGCTTTGCAAATGACATGAAATTATTCTCCTAGTCCTTAGTGCATATAAGAAATTTTACATAGTTGTACACTTGTACATGTCACATTGTTATCTCACAAAAAGCTCAGTTATGTACCACAAAAGAAATGATTAAAAATTACCTTATAGACAACTCCAAATCCGCCAACACCTAACTTATTCTCTTTCGAAAAATTATCTGTTGCAGATTGAAGTTGAGCTAGGTCATATCGTAAGGACTCAACGGTCATGTTATCGTCACCTGCACATGGAAACCATGTTGTGTGACTTGTGAGTGCAACAATATGTGTACACATAATAATAACCACCTGTTTTCCAGTAAATTAAATATGCAGTACGTAGAATGAAGTATTGATCTTCTTACAATCTTACTTACTTACCCTGTTTCGTTAACATAGTAGAAATAGCATGATACTTTTCAACCTTCTTATTGATCAAACAAAGGCCTATAGTAGGCAATACCGCCGCAGTTATAGCTGCCGCAGCAACAATACCTATGATCAACCCAATTGATATGTTCGTCCTCCCTACACAAGGTTCAATTTTCAAATGAAAAAACATCCATCTGTAAGAAAAAATGTTACATGTACAACTTAAATTAACTAATTTACTTACGGAAAATTTATCAAGAATAAGTGAATGAGTAACTTATACCTAGCTAAAGTTCATTTTATTTTAAGTGAATGATTAAAGAAAAGTGGTTTTATTTGTGATGCAATTGAAGTTAACATCGAAAGAACTAAAAGGTCATCAAAATATGTTATGTATTGCAAAACAAGTTGACATATTGGTACAGGAAATCACTACAAGAATAAGTAAGGAGCTAATGACGGTTTATTTGCAAAAAGAATGGCGACAATAAAAATCGTCATACTTGAACCAATCAAACAGGTCAACATCATATTGCCTCTGTTGATATGAATAAAGAGGGCCAAATTATTGATTGCCTTCTTTAATACTCCATCTGCCCCGAAATACTCGCAACGTTTTGACTGGACACGCTTGCCAATGCACAATTTTAACCATTAATATATTTAATTAACTACATATTATAAAAACTTATAAAGTATTAATATTTTAAAAATATATATTAAGATGAAGCCAACAATATATTATATATTAACATTTGTTTTCATATACTTGAAATAAAATAGGGTCAAAGTGAATAATGTGAATAGTGCAAAAAGTCAAACCGTTTCGAGTATTCCGGGAAGGAGGGAGTAACAAATATGGAGACTTTTGCCAAATCCTTAATTCCGGAACCTAGAATTTGTGCACCCAAGCCAGACTTTTACCAAATTAGTCTCTAATTATTATGTTGTTTCAAAAGACCTAATACAAATTATAATGGTCAAATTTATGTGAAAGTCAAAAGTTGCAAATAAAAGAGAAAAGAGGAAAAAATTACAAAAAAAAGTTACCATTACTGAATCCAGTAATCACCGGCGGCGGCGGGGATAGCAGCGAATATCCGGCAGCGTCGAAAAACGGGTAGGTTTCGAATCTCATATTACAGCTTGGCACTAAAAAATTCCAACCGGACCTATCAAGTTGAAGGTTCCCAATTGCATTCGTCAAGCAAATGTGACAATCACCCACGCTCAAGTCAGGCGTACACTGCGCCGAACCATACAAAGTTGTTAACGCAGTTAAAGTCACCGACGTCGTTGCAAACTTCCTTCCCGATTGATCATTTGCAGCTCGAAACGCCAAAGCATTAAACATGTTCCCAATCAGTTGTTCCAAATCATCATTATTGCTTCCTATAGGATTAGGACCTTGCTCACTATATTCTGGTTCTAAAGCCAATACTCCAAGTAGAGTATTATTAGAGAACCTGATCATACATCTGTTGTAATAAATTGTCGTTTCCATATTACTTCTGGAGCATACTGAACCGTCTCTCGCCACCGCCATGGACACGCAGGAGTGGCAGGCAGCGTTATCTAGATCTCCACGGCAGAGAAAATAGCCCTGGAAGGTATTGTTAACGCTGCTGTCGTACACTGAGGTGCTGTAGAATCCACTTGGGTTGGGGGATGCGTTAGAGGTAAGACGGTTGAGGAGGGTGTTAAGAGTAGAGTTGTATGTGTTGTTGGGACTAAAATTTATGGACTTCGTACACCTACGGTACATCCCGCGCGGTTGTTGATCAGGAATGCTTTCGGATTTTGTTTTCAGAGTAAATATAATTACGATATAAAATGCAACAAGTATTGATGGACGATATATCACCTCCATACTACTACTAATGCAACAACAATCCAAGAGCCTTACTTCCAACGATAGCTTCTGCTACATGATACTAATTGCCATTTGCCATTTGCCAAGACAGAAAATATTGGGAGTACACAACACTGATATTATTTTTAATTTTTTTTTGTGACAAAGTTCTAAGAAACGATTTATTTGACCATTTTATGCATTATCGTGTGATGACTTTTACCAAGAATAATAATCATCGTTTTCATATTAGTAATCAATGACTTTTAGTTATCAACAACCTTTTTGGACGTTCTCATCGTTTTGGCAACAAACTCTTAACATGGATTTTGGTCTTTCTTGGTTGGCAAATTTTTTTAACATACTCCCTCATTTTCTTTTTTCTTTTTTAACATTGGACCCTCAATTTATTTATGTTTGAAAAGTTTCTATTTTAAGAAACTTTTTCGACAAAATATTCTTTGATACAGTTTTTATAATCCCACCTTTGTCTACATGCTTGATTCAATAAACAACAATTTTTTTTTAAAAAGGTAATGAAAAGGAGAGATTTAGGAGCCCCTCCGCTCGAGGATAACTCCTAAATAATCATCCTCTAAAATCTTACTAAGAAACTGGCTACTAGTGACCTCAATACACATACAATCTTGAACCAGATGTCATACATTTGCAACACTTCCGCCATATAAAACTGGGTGTTACTCAGATTGAAATCCACAACACTTCTCGTAACTCCAAGATGATCACGTATAATAATTCCTGCAGCCGCCGAGCTTCCTTTTCTTGAACCGTCAAAATTAAGTTTAAAGGCTCTTGTCGGATGAGGGAACCACCTAACCATGCAGCAATGGTGGGGAGGTGGCTTGGTGGTTTGAGTGGTGGGTGGGATGTGGAGGAAAGGTGGAGGGGGATTGAATAGAATCCAGATGGACTCTATAATCCCATTCTTATTGAAGGTGCTTAGCTCACAGGTAAGAATTCTGATTGTGTGAAAATAACACCATTCATTACTTTCCAGATTGACCACAAAAGAAAGATGAAGCGTAAAATTGTTTTCGTGTGAGGACAAAGCTAGCTTGGAAAGTGAAGTTAATAGATCGGGAAAACGAATCTTGTAGTCTAACCAGTTAATAGAAAGCTTGTTATCCCATAATTGTTTAGGTTGACTGCAATGTAGAAACATGTGGTTCATGGATTCGTTGGTGCTGTTGCATCTAGGGAATAGGGGCGAAGGCAGAATCTTCTTGTGGAAGTGGGTTTCTCTATAAGATAAACATGCATGGAAAATCTTCCATAGGAATATTTTAAGTTTCGGGGGATCTCCAAATTCCAAATCCATCTATGTTCCCATTTATGAGATTCCCTATGTAGATTATGGGCAAGCCAATTGGCTGATTTGACTGAGAAATCTCCGCTGGTTGAACAACCCCAGACCGGGGTGTCAGGATCATGGGGTGGCTGGCCAACGTGCTTGGCGTGTGAGGCAAGCAAGGCTTGGGCGCCAAAGATACTTGCGTGGCAAGTAGCTTGGGTCACAAGATAGCCGGTTTTCCTAATCCTATTATCCAAGGAGTTTGGGATTATCCTAAAACCTAAGAGTTTTGGATTATCCTAAAACCTAAGAGTTTTGGATTATCCTAATTCTAATAGGATTCGACTACCTATTTTCCTATAAATATATGACTCATGGTCATAAGTTTATAACACACTTATATACACTCTAATACAGTTGTATTTTCCTATCACATAGAGTGAGATCCCAATTCCATAATACCTTAGATTATATCCTAGTTGGTGAACCTAAGGTGGATTCGAACGTGCTAGGGACTTTTTACGGAGGGGCGACATTTGGAGCTCTATACTTGTTCTTGTTCGGTTCGGGAGAAACTTGGGAAGACATGCATCAATTAGTTTATATTCTGAATTATGCTAATTGATAATGTGTAATTAATTTCGATTCTAGCAATTTATAGTTTTTCCCCATGTCAATTGGATTGTTCATAACCTAACAAGGTTGACTTATTCTCAACAATTCTTCTTATAAATTATGTAAATGAACTTTTATACTAATGTCCTATACAAATAATGTGAAACTGTATTTTTTTTATTTTAGCTGATACATATTCAATTTGTAAATTAAGGTATTAAAAATTTCCTACAAATTAAGACTAGTCTTTTGTAATACCTCGTATTTTTCTATTATTATAAATATATTTTATTATATTTATAAAGCATTTCGTTGTATTTTTACAAATTAATTTCATTTAATGAGAATTAAATGCGCTTTTATTTTAATTAATTTAAATATTAATTATTTTGAAAACCGGATTTTATTAAATAAATTCAAGGAATTTATTTAGTCGGGAATTGTTGGGCTGTATTTCAAAAACGAATTTAATAAACTTAAAGTCGGTCGTTTTGTTTTAATTAAACCCAACAAAGCTTGCACGGGATTTAATGAATTGAGCCCGGTAATAAGCCCAACTCAAACTACCGTAACCTAGCCCACATGGGAGAGAAAAATTATAAATAGACCCTCTCATTAAACCCTCACAAACTTCACACTCCCTCTCTCTCCCTCTTTCTTGCGGCACACCCCACGCCTCTCCTCTCTCTCTTTTCGACCGGCTTCCTTGCAGCCCAAGGCACGAGTGTGCCGTGTGTGTGGTGCCCAGCCCTCGCGTCGTGTCGTGCGCGCCCAGCCTCGCAACCGCAGCCTAGCACACCAAGTGCCCGCGTGCTCGCGCCCTTGCTGCCCCTCTCCTCATGCCTCGCCCCACAGCGCAGCCCCATAGCTGCTGCTGTGTGCGTGTGCCGTGTCCCGCAGCCCCGCGTCCCGTCGTGCACTGAGCCTCGTGCTCCTGTGTGCGATGTGCCCCTGCTGTGCGTTGTGCCTTGCTCGCCTGCCCTGTCCCTCGCGCGCGCGCGCCTTGCTGGTGCGTTGCGTGAGCTGCTGCGTTGTTGTTGTCGATTGTGGTCGTGTGTGTTGATCGGCACACACACACGATTAATTAATCGTTGTGTGTGTGTGGCGATCAATGATTTAATAAAAATATGTTTTCAAAAATATTAATTTTCAGTTTTTAAATTGATTTAAGTATTGTGATTAAATTTAATTATTGGATTGTTTGGATTAATTAAAACGGTTATGAACACCGTATTGGGTTGGTAGTATGTTTTAATTAAAGATATTGGTTTGATGATTTAAATTATGATTTTCAGAGTATATATGTTTATAAAGTGTGGATTTTTGAAGTCAAAACATGTTTTCGGATTAAACTATTGCTAGGGTTTTGGTTTCAAATTGATTGAGTAATTGATTTACATAATTTAATGACAATTTAAATTATGGGAATCAATCAAAATTTTCAGAATGTTTATAAGCTTTAAAAGGTTGGTTTTTAAGGGTTTTTAAGGGTTTTAAAGCTAAAAAGTCAATGTTTTTATACTAGGACTTGAGTTGACTATTTGAGACTATTAAATTACCAATTAATGAATGAATTTTAATTAAACTAAGGGTTTTAGTTTCTTAAATAGTTGCTGGAAATTTAGTAAACATGGATAATAATTTAGTTCTCTTATTTTGTTTTATAGGAGTTGATTTCTAGTGAGTCGTGATTCGCACAGTGGCCCCCGTACTTAGGTATTCCAGGTACATACAAGACTAGGGTGACCACCCATCCCTTGAGGACTTTGTGAAGTGTATTGAATGCGAATCATGTGAACTTATATGTTATTATGAATTCATGTTTGATGATTGGGAATGATTTTGTTATTATGGATTCATGTTTAATGTTGAGAACGAGCATGTTATTATTATTGTTGAATCTATATGAACGAGCATGTTATGAATTGAATTATGCTTTATAGATTCTATTGAACTATCATGTTATGGACTTTTATAATCGTTGAATTATGTCAAACATGTTGTTCAAGTTGGTATTGCATGTATGAGTAGTGCGCATGCAAGTTGTTATTATTATTATGCTATAGTACAGGATGTCTAGCATAAGTATTAAGCCAGTCGAATATTGCCGGTGAGCAATATATATTCTAACAAGGGGTAGAATATGTTAGAGAGTCTATTGAATTAAGGACAATTCGTGCTAAGGGCACACCCCGCTTGTTAATAGGCAATGTCGGGTTATCTCAAACAATGTTTTGAGAAGGAACAGTAGGAGTAATTTCACTTGAGTCTTGTTTGATCACAAGTCCTAAAGAAGTAAAATATTAAAGAGTCATTGTTGAATTGATTAATTGTTCAATTGTTTGTATGTTGTGTCTTGAGTAGAGTCTTGAGTCGCCTTGAACATAATATACTAATTAACGTAAAGTGTAACCCAAAGAGCTTCAAAACTCTTGGAACGTATATAACTTGAGTATGAACAATGGGGGGAGTCTTGCCGGAAAACTTGTACTCCTAGAATGATACAACACGTTGTTTCATTCTCTTTTATGCCGTTGTGCATTGGAATTCCTGTCGGTATGGCCCGACTGTCGGTAGTAGCCCGACTTATTTTGGTGTATGGTTGGCTCCCATCACCCTTTTATTTCCTTTTGAGGATACTTTACTTTACCCGTTCGAAGCTACATTTTATTAAACTGTGAGTCAAGAGTCGTGTCATGTGTCGATTCTTGTCTCCATGTTTATTTGATTATTATATGGCTTTTGCATGTGGATTATTTAATCTGTCGAGTGAAGCATGTTAGGATAGAACGTTATTCTAGCTTGTTCGTACTCAGCTTTTGCTGACTCCGTGCTTCATGTCTTCTGGTCATGGCCTTTGCCTTAATGACCATATGATGATCCATCAATTGCATTTGCGTTGTTTGGGAGTAGATTTTCAATAAAGTAGGTTTGTAGAGATAACTTGCGGGAGAAGTTATCATGGGATTCGAGTTGAGAGTTTTATTCTTCCGTAATTTATAAACTCTATTTTTATTTATAGCCATGACTAATACTACTATTTCAGTTAATGGATTTCAAACGGTTTGTTTTAATTTGGGCCTCAACGGTTCCAACTTGTTTTAATTACCATTAACTATTTATTTAATATGTTTTGAAAGTTAGTTAATTCCGCAGCGTAATTATGGTAAATAGCCTTAGCCGTTATCACGGTGGCGGTAATATCTTGCTAATTCCTGTGTTTTAAGTCGGAAAATATTTTATAAAAAGCAAGGAATTATTAGGGTGTTACATCTTTGCCCGTGCTACTATACGGGTACCTATCAAAAGTATAAAAAAATCTTAAACGACGTTGTTAACCACAATGTATTGTGTGGCAATACCAAAATATATCTAAATATTGTATGTGTCTTAAGAAAAACATAAAATTCGAAGTCAGAAGCTAAAAAATATCCAAAATTAAGTTTCTAGATCCATGATGGTCTAAAAACATTTGAAATAGCAAAATTGACTATGTGGACACTTTAATTTTGGTGATATCTTCATGTAAATACCAAAATTCATCTTTCCATTTCAGTTGAACAATTACAACGACCCTTATTTTTTCTTGTTCTGTTTGCGGAGCACGTAAGATAAAGGTGAATGAATTCATAAGACGGTCACTTAAATACTACCTCAATATATTGTCTCTGAATTCCTGATTACAAATAAAATTAAATATCATGGTTAGACGTTTCCATATCTATATTACTTAGCTCAACAAAGTGGATAATTACATGTTTTGCAAATTCTTAACACTTAAAGATTGACAACCAATGATTATCTTACCATTATTCCCCAATAGTGTAACAAACATCGTAGTAGTGTTGTCGCCAATTTTCATAGGAACTCTGAATCTGAAACATTAAGAAGTTGTTAATTTATTATGCTTACATCTTTTTACTTCTAGTAACCTATATAATTAAGTTCCTTGGCATAATGGTGCAAAAGAAGAACCGACATTTCAAACACCTATAACTCTTGTGAAGTGTCGTGCACACGACTCATACCAAAGTGGCATATATGTGTCAATACTTAACACCGTAGCATGAATCCTGAAATATTTCACCTAAGTAAAAATAATAACATGAAAGTTTTAGTAAACATAACATAAATTAAATTCCTACACGTTAAATGATTGCACACCCTTCTCTCAAAAAAAAAAAAAACAGTAGAACACTCTAATGGATAGGTGGCCATCATAAATAAATTTCCTTACATTGGGAATCACCGAATATTGGTTTAAATTGATTCTTTCTCAAACAGATGGTTCATCCTTCATATTTTAAATTCTCCTTTTTTTCAAGAGCCCTCACATTCTCTTTCCTCTCAATATGCTTAAGCAATTGCCAACAATTTCATGGGTTTCCAAACTCAATTTTCTGAACCAATCGCCAAAAAATTGTACTATTTATTCCAAGAGCCCTCACATTCTCTCTCCTTGCAATCTGCTCAAGCAACCGCCAACAATCTCCAACAGGTTTCTGGCGGCGCGACAATGTTCTAGAGGCAGAGCAAGGTTCTCAACCATTTTGTGCAGCAAGGTTCTTAGAAATTTTGTGAATTCTTTTTGATTTTGGTATTGTGTAACTGTATAATTTGATTTTCAATATCAAGATATGTAATGTTTCCATAGTAGACCATAGATTTTTGACAAAATATGAAATTCTCAACAATTTTGTGTAATTCTTTTTTATTTTTGTATCGTGTAACTGTATAATACTATTTTCAATATCTTGAATATGTAATGTTTCCATAGTAGACCATAGATTTTTGACGGAATTTGGAATTTGAAGGTGAATTATTTCCTTTCCAGTAGCTTAATTATTGCTATTACCATTTTCGTTGCTTGTTTCCATTTTCATGACCCAATTAATTGTTCGTGGGGAGATTTTTTGTGGCTTAACTATTCTTGTTACCATTTTCATAACCCAATTAAGTGTGCATCGCGAGATTTTTCTGATTTATTTTCATAACCCAATTAACCCAATTTATTTTTTATTTTTTTGTTTCCTAATTTTCCTTAAATAACGAAGCATGAGAGGTGAGGATTCACTACTACAAAAATGTCCAAAGAGATCTCTAAAAACAGATCCCTTAGAGTAGTTAACGGGTCTCTTTGATTAAAAGGACCTCATATAACAAATAACAGGTCTCTTATATTAACATAGACCCACTTACTAGACAATGAAAGATAAAAAAGAGACCCGTTGACATTGATGAGAGGTCTTTGGTGTCGGGGGGGTCCACTGAGGGAAAAAGAAGAGACCTGTTATCTCTGTAACGGGTCTGTTCCTAATTCAATTAAAATTAATACGCAAGACAGAACTTGGAATCAAAACCCCTAAATCTTCCTTCCTTCCTTGTACCAGCGAAAACCAAGCCCCCTCCCCCATTTTTAGATCTAATCAAATTCGCAATGAATTCTATCATTCCCAAATTCGCATCCCTTTTCCCTCAATCAAAAACCCACAAATATATCTTTCTACAGCTCACCAATTTCTTCAGCTCATCGGAGTTGAATAACAAACCCTAATTTCCGAAATTTGAATTTCTGTTTTTGAGCTTCAATTGTTTCAAATGCCAATGTCGTCATTGAAAGATGTATCAGCGTTGGAGGTTTTGTATGGGGAGTCAAGTCGAATAGCTCAAATAGAAGCTAACAGAACAAAGGATGAATCGCAAGCTAAAAGAAAAGTTTAAGAAATTTTTGGTAACGAATCTGTAAATCTGTTTATCTCTCGTTACATTTTCAGTTGTTTTGGTGATTTGGTGTTTTACTTTTAATTGAATTTCGTTTTTTGGATTTGGTGTTGTACTTTTAGTTAAATGTTTGAGTAATTGCAAAGTTTTTCTGTGAAAATTACCCTGCACTTTGGAAATATTTCTTCCACAAATTTGTATGATTTCTGTGAATTTTTTGAATATTAGATTTTTCTAACAAATTTGGTACTACAGGTCTTGTTTCTCTTCCTCTAAATCATTTGAAAACTGTAAATTATTATGCAGGGGTTGAGGTTTTATCATGAGTCTTGAAAATTAAATCTTACCCTTGATTTATTTCGTGAATGATATTGATATTATAGATGTTCTTTAGAAGGTGCTTTGATTATCTGAATAGATATGATAGGTTGTGATTGTAACTTTTGACATATCAAGTTGACATGACACTAGTCTATCTTCACTAACCATCTAAACTGGTTGTCTGTAGAAATTAACTCTAGCTTATTTAAGTTGTTAACTTGATTTTCTAATTTCCTGATGATTAGAGTGCTTGGTTGCTCGACCTGGATAGATGATGTTGGGTTTTCCTATGGTCATTGCAGATTGTGCCGTAAGCAAAACTTCTGCTAACATTCTCAACTTTGAGCCTTTTTTAAACTTGGTAAACTTAGTAACATATTGTCATATTGTTGTATGTCTTAAATTCTGGTATATATGGCGGAACTTACTCGGAAAGATCTTCGAGGAGGGCAAATTCGACGTCGTAACTAATGTATAGTCTATAAGCAACTTCTTGTGCATATATTGTCTTGTGAACTTGAGATAAGACATTTTAATTAAGATAATCATGGGCAGAACTAGGCTATTGAGTCCTTTTTTTTTGTCGAACATGTTGCTCCAAAAAGAGGGATCTACCTACATCTCACAAATATTCATCATATTTGAGATCAAGCACTGTGTGGTTGTTGAGAACTAAGTAGAGTGAACCTTTTATTTCTCGCTTAATTTCTTTCATGTGCAAAGTAGTTTTGCTGATTCTTTAGAACCTCAAGTCTTTGTTTCTTGCCTTTCATAATTCTGTCAAAATTTAATTGGACCAGATAACATATTGTTTTATTTTGAGGCATCGACGGTTGGTATTTTGTCTATGCAGGTTTCCGTTTAGGTAAGAGTAAAGTTCTTATTTGAATAGCTTAACAAAGATAAATAAGGATCTATCCTTCAAAAATTGAGTTTAACACCATCATAGGATAAAAAAAGTGTATGTTTGAATTTCTGTTGTGAGAGTCTTGCATATAAAACAACCCCTTCCACGAGATATTAGGTTAGTTGAAGTAAATGTTTATCTTTTAGGTCTATCACTATGAGAATTCAGCTCAGGGTACCTGGTTGTGTCACTATGCATGGTAAGCGTTTGATTCGCTGAGCTTGTGTAGTCTTAGATCCGTGTAACAGAAGTACTTCTAGTCCTTATTCGTTTGCCTTTTTTGACTGGACCATTGTTTCTCCTGGTGATGTTGTGGGTTGCGTGGGTTGCTTGGGTTGAAAGATGATGTTGCCTTTAGTTCTCAGATCTAGAAAGTAAACCAATTAGAGAAGTTTCACTAGATTTTTTTTTGGTGGGGGAGGTGGTGGCTTTGTAACTGGAGTGTGATCAACATAACTCTAAACCATGAATCAGGAAGTGAGCATCTGTTGTATATTAGAGGTCCTCTGAGAAGTTATGATTGTCAAGGCGTAGAAAGTGTATGAGTTGATCCGTAGTCAAATTACAATTTATGTGCATCCTTGAGAAATATTTTAAAATTAGGTTAAACACCCTGGTTGGATGACCAAATTGTCAGAAGACTTGGATCAGGTGCAATGTGAAAGGGGGCACATAGTAGGAGTTTGATTAAATGCCATTTCTGGTTATTATTGGACCATGCAAGACAATACCTATATTCCTGATTACTAATCTGTTCTGTCGTGGAATTCATTTGTTTAATAACAACTATAAACTTTTGTTTTTGCAGAGTCCATGCGAGCATGCCTACTGTCTTGATTGCGCGAGGAGTGATTCTATTTGCTATCTGTAAGTGCTTATAGCTTTTGAAATTCTGGCTGGGATTTTTCCTTTTAGATATATGGCGTATTCCATAAATGTTAGTTACTACTGAATGATGTTTCATAGTTTATGAAAGCAGTTCAATACGTCCAAACGGGGCTTGTAGTTTTCAATTAACCTTTGGTATGATGTTGATGAACTGTCCTAAGCCCTTAATCGTAAGATTGAGTGAAATTGGTTACATAAAGCATGGGCAACAATTACCTTATAGGCTTATAGCTATCTTAAGTCTTGATGCGGATACCATCCCCATATAGTATGTTAATATTTATTTTATGCTAATGCCAGTTACGAATGTGTAGAGTTGCTGCATTCTTCAACTCTTTAGCGGCTTATACAGTAGGTGGTAATAAATGGTAGTAATGCTAATATATTTATGTCATTCACTAAATCACGAAAATAGTTCTACAATCTTGTGCTTATCAGCTTGTCTTGTTCTGCTTTTTTAACTGGAGTTTCTTCATGTTGTTCTTCACAACTTTGGCTTGTGAATTAGTGATCTTATGCTTTATGTTTATGACTTGTAAAGTTGTGATCCTTGGACTCTCTCTCACTTGCTTTAGTTGTCTTGTAGTTATTTCTTCGAGCTCCCGGTGCCTACTCCGCAAACTAATATTGATGAATTCAAGGGCGTGATTGTGGATTAGATACGAATGTTGGAGCATGTTACGTTAGAATCATGCTTTGGGTGATCTTTCAAAAAGCATAAAGACACAACTTAGGAAAAATATAGGTGGTAGTATGAAATGGCTTAATGCCATTTAATGTTCCAGCAAAACTTAATTGCATATGTATTTAGTTCTAAATTTTTGTTGTTAAGCATTGTATATGATACTAAATATTATGATAATTTTGTTTTTGACGTTTTTCTTTTGGTGTTTATGCTACAGTTTTTTATTTATTTAAAATATAGTTGAAAAGAGACCCGTCATCTATAATAATAGGTCTCTCCTTTTTCATAATAAAAAAATGTTAAAATGTCAAAGAGACCCCCTGTCTTCAATATTGGGTCTGAATTTTTTAACAAAGAGACCCCATTTCTTTAACAATGGGTCTCCTCTATTTATCAAAGAGACCTCATTTCTCTAATGGTGGGTCTCTTCCGCTATTAAATTATTTTTTGAGTCACTAGGAAAACAGACCCCCTTTCTCTAATAAAGGGTCTTTTCTTTCTTAATAAGAGATCCCCTCTAATGAGGGGGTCTCTTTATCAAAGAGACCTGTGAGATAGAGACCTGTCCAGAGAAGGTCTCTTTTGCATATTTGAAAGGGCCTCTTTGCCAATTTTTGTAGTAGTGATTGGGCTTTTGGAGGCCTCACATTCCTCACAACTCTGCTTTAATAATGTACTACCTCCGTTCCTAAAAGTTCTTTACGCTTTCCGTTTTAGTCCGTTCCTGAAAGTTCTTTACACTCCTACTTTATTCCATTTTTCCTCTTATTTGGCCCACTATAACTTACCCACTCACAATACTTTAATATTAGTTTTCACCCACTCACATTGTTGGACAATTTATAGCCACTCATTTTCCATTTGTTACCCCACCATCACATGTTCACCAAAATTCCTTAATTACCGTGCAAATAGTAACCGTAAAGATCGTTTAGGAACGGAGGTAGTAGTTATTAAAATTTTCTCTCTTTTTCATAACAGGTAAAATATATTATATATGTTAAATATCTTACTTTCCAACTTTAAAAAATGACACATAAACATGCTATACGTCAACCTTGTGACAGTCTTAAAGCTCGCAAATTGCGACCTTCATCACTTTGTCATGTCATCAACGATAGAAAAGTTTTTTTAAACCACCAAAGTAGATATGTAAGTCTTTAAAAATCACCAAAGTAAAAGTTAGTATACATTGAACACTAAAGTAGAAATACAAAGCTTTAAAAAACACCCAAATTAATTAGGGTATTTATAACACATCAAACAAAAAGGAAGGGATTTAAAAACTACTTAATTGATATTCTAATTAAAATCAGAATTTTAAAACAAAAAAACTTTTAAAACAAACAAAATTAATTTTATAAAATCACGTGAAGCAAATGGGTACACGGGATGTAGTGGAGTTCAAGATGAAGTTATAAAGCCCTAAATCATGGATGATGATAGCTACTTAAAGGTCGAGATAATGAATATTGTGAACGGTAATTATTGAACATTTAATTTTTGGCATTATATTGTCAATTGCAATTTGTTTTAAAATACTTTGTGGAATATATGAAGTATTGATCTGATAAAGTTACCAGCTTTCTTATCAGTCTGCAGTGTTTCTTGCCAAATATGGTGGTTCGATTTTTGTGTAGTTGTTGATATGTAATTCTAATACTAATTAATTTGGATTTATGTGTTGAAACTTTTTTGTTTCTTACTTTTTCTTGTAACTGATGTAATTGCATTTTTAATTTTTTTTTTTTGTTTTTTAGAATAAGTTGTTTTTTGGTTAATTAGTTTAGATAATCAGCGTATCTGGGCTTCGAGTTATTGTTTTCCGGTGAGATTGAAGGATTTACATGACTCGAATAATCATTTACCATTGTGTATTCCATTTTCCAAGTTTTTCCTTGGAATGGATTGGGTAGTTTGAGGTTAGAGTGTAGTTCGTACATATGTTCTTTTCAATTTTATTTCTTTATCACAGAGTCATTGTATTTTATCCGAAAGGGTGGGTCATTAGAAAAGAGGAGCTGGGTAGTCTTCTAGTTTCATTTCCTTAAAAGGAAGTTAAACGTATTGATTATTAAGATGAACTTTTGACTAGTCAGATGTGAATGATTATTGCTTATTGTTTATTGAGATTAACTTTTTGTTCTTAGAAAATAAAACCTTAGTTTTTAAAATTTAACAAGTACCTTTGTTTATTATAAAAAAAACTATTTTTTATATTTAAAATTTTATATAGAAAAGGAATTAAGTGGTTTTTAAATCATTTATTTTATTGTTTGGTGTATTATAGAAACTCTAATTCACTTTGGTGTTTTTCAAAGCTTTATATTTCTACTTTGGTGTTCAATACAAACTAATTTTTAGTTTGGTGTTTTTTAAAAACTTGTATGTCTACTTGGGTGGCTAAAAAAAAACTTTTTTTGTCATTAACGAAGTATTCTTATATGAAGTATGTTACTCCGTATTGTCATATGCATTGCTAACTAGTTTTCTCCTATGCAATGCACGAGCTATTTTATCTTTAAAAATTAATTATGTAATACAAGGGAAAATAATGAAAATAAAATCTTTTGAAACAATGGAACATGAAAAACTTGAAGATTTTTTGCGAAACCTATTCACTGGATTATTTACACTAATATAAACCTGGTCCATGCTAACTTAGCGTGGACCAGGGCAACGGAGTAATTTTTATGGGTAACATATGTAACTTTCACGTGACAGTTATTTTGTAATTTTAAATAGTAACTATATGCGTATTACAGTAACTATGTGTTTTAAAGAGTTACTATGTGTTTTGAAGAGTTTTAATGCGATTTGTGTCTAGCCCAATTTATATACGTTTTAAACTTTTTTATTTTTCAAAATTTCAGATCTACATTCTGTTCATTCTCTTTCATTTGCTCTCTCTTCATTTTCTCTCTATGCTTTTCAAAATTTAGCCCAAATTTCTAGGTTTTGTTCGATTTTTTTCGTAATTATCTTATAATTCTTATGATTGGATCTATTTGATGAGGAAAAATTGGAGGAAGTAGTAGATCAAGAAGGAGGTTCATCGTTGCCGAAATCGAATCGAAGAATTTACGGTCGCCTACAAATCTTCACAAGAATTTTTAGAGATCACATCTCGGTTTATTGTTTTTTAAAGAATTTTAAGTCTATTTTTATTTAAAATTGAAAATATTTGTTGGTTTGAAGAAATTAATGTTTGTGTTTTACCGAAGTATCGTTTTCACTTCGCGAATTCGATCAGTGACTTCACGATTTTAAATAGTAACTACATGAGTAATACAGTAACTATATGGTTTAAAGAGGTACTATGTAATTTTAATGGTTACTATATGTGTACAATAGTTACTATATCATTTTAATGGTTACTATATGTGTATAACAGTTACTATATGTGTACAATAGTTATTATTTTGTTGAGTGATTCGAAATGTTTGTTGTTTTGTTGAAATTAGGGTTAGTGTTTCACATAGTTAGTATATAAATGATATAGTCACCTTTAATTTATGTTGCGAATTAGTGTTTTTAATAGTCCCTGGAATGTTCGTTGTGTTTATGTTAGTAGTAGTTTTTAGAGTAACTATACTTTTTTTAAAAGTTACTATAACTTTAAAACAGTAACTATGTGTTTAAAATAGTCACTATATTTTTTAGAAAGTTATAATAAGTTTAAAACAGTAACTATATGTTTAAGATAGTTATTATGTTATGAACAGTTTATAGTGACTTTCTGATAAATAATAGTTACTATACGATTACATTATGTACTATGTTATTTAGAGTATGTATTTGTCCGCTTCTTAGATAGTGACTATATGATTATAATGGTTACTATATGTGTTCAATAGTTACTATATTTTAATAATAGTCACTATATGGTTTATATAGTTACTATATGGTTTATATAGTTACTATATGCTTTATATAGTTACTATATATTTGATATTTGTATAAGAAAATAATACGAAGTATCAATCACATGTTATTCCAGGTCCTAAAGTTGCACTATCTAGTGACGAATCTCCAAAAATCATTTACAATATCATTTGTATAAGAAGAAATAATGCCTTAAATTTAGGAAAAAGAGACAAAGGCTGTGAACTTTAAGAATTGATGCAGCAAAGCACAAGAGGTAGAAATAGTGTTTGTTGTTTGGGTGAAATTACGGTTAGTGTTTCATATATTTAGTATATAAATGATATAGTTACCTTTAATTTATGTTGCGAAATAATGTTTTTAATAGTCATTGGAATATTCATTGTGTTTATGTTAGTAGTAGTTTTTAGAGTAACTATATTTTTTAAAAAGTTACTATAACTTTAAAACAGTAACTATGTGTTTAAAATAGTTACTATATTTTTTAGAAAGTTATTATAAATTTAAAACAATAACTATGTGTTTAAGATAGTTACTATGTTAAGAACAGTTTATAGTGACTTTTTGATAAATAATAGTTACTATACGATTACATTATGTAATATGTTATTTCGAGTATATTTTTGTTTGCTTCTTAGATAGTGACTATATGATTATAATGGTTACTATATTTGTACAATAGTTACTATATTATAATAATAGTCACTATATGTTAAGCTAGTTGTTGTGTGATTATAATGGTTACTATATGTGTATAATAGTTACTATATTATTATATTAGTTACTATATGTTTGAAATAGGTACTATGTTTATTTTATCATGATGTGTTACCATATGTTTATTTTCTTCAATAGTTACTATATTATTTATATAGTTACTATATGTTTGAAATAGATATTATGTTTATTTTATCATGACTTGTTACCATATGTTTATTTTCTTTAATAGTTATTGTACGTTTTATATAGTTACTATATTTTTGAAATAGGTATTATGTTAGTTTATTATGTTATGTGCATGTTTTTATGTTATTCTATATTTTTAATGATATAGTTACTGTATTATGGATAGAGTTACTATATTATTATCACATCAACTATGTCTGCAACTCTGTGACTAAATGACCATCAATAATATTTATAGGTATTATATCTTGTATTATAGTAACTATATGTTTGGTATAGTTTTTTATGTATATTATAATGTTCTTTTCATGTTCTTTGTTGTCTTCCATGTTATTAGTAATAAGAGTTACTATGTTATGATCACAACAACTATATGATCATAACAATAACTATATCTACAACCTTGCTCGTATATGACTATCATTAATATTAAGAGTTACTATATCATGTATAATAGTAACTATATATTTTTAATAGTGATTATCTTATCATTATGTTCATTTTATGATCTTTCTTTGTACTCCATGTTATTATTAATAAAAGTGACTATATTATTTTGACAGTAACTATATGACTATAACAATAACAATAACTATATATGCAATTCTGCAAGTATTTTACCATCGTTAATTGTAAGAGTTACTATATGATGCATAATAGAAACTACACGTTTTACATAGTTACTATGTTATTTTTTCATATTTAAATGTTAAATTATTAACTTAGTTTAAATATTATTGATTCAGAAATACAAGAGATGATGCACCCAGAATTGAAATCGTGCAAAGAATAAATTCTGCAAGGAAAACAAAAGCAAGAGGAGAAGAAGAAAATCCTGACAACAATGGAAACCAAGAACGTGGTAGAGGAAGGACATGATGTGTTGGTGGAAAAAAGAGACGTGGTCCACGTGAACGTGTCGATTAGTATTTTTTAGTTCAAAAAACATTTGAGTTTAACATGGTTTATTTATAGATGCAAAGAATTAGAATGTCGTAGCTAAAACAACTAACCAAGTAGTTAATGTTTTCTTTATTATTGTTCAATAGTTATAATTACTGTTACATTTGATATAGTTACTCTTTTATATTTCAGTAATTATGTGATATATAATAAAAAAATACTATATGACCTCTAAACCATCTATATCATATTGTTTATTTTTATAATATAGTAATTGTTTTACAGCTAAAGTTATTTTTCTATATAACATAGTTAATCTTTGGATAGCATAATTGCTCTCATCGAAATTACTATATTATTATTATTATTATTATTATTATTATTTATTTCGTAGTTACTATTCTGAAAATATAATTACTTTACAGAACCTATAGTTTCTATAATTTACTCTTTTTGTCTGCAAGAATGAATATATAGTAGTAATTGTTTTACAGTTAAATACTTTTCTATATGATATAGTTACTCTTTGGATAAAATAGTTACTCTTATCATTATTATGTTCATAGTTATTATTCTGGAGATATAGTTACTTTACAGAACCTACAGTGTCTATAATTTACTCACTGTTAAAATTACCTAATTACCCTGGTCCATGGTAATCTTATGGTGGACCGGGTCCATGCAAGTGGAATTGTCGCTGGATTTGGGATGTGAAACTATTAAAACTAAATTTGGAAAAATAAAGAGATAACATTCGACGGAGGGGAATGGGGAAAAAATAGGGAAAGAGAAAAATACATACTACCTCCGTTTCAGAAAGTTCTTTACGCTTTGGAAAATGTGTCCAAAGTATAAAAACTTTGACTGTAAATTCTCACCATTATATACATCAAAACGTTATGTAAGATCTTGTTAGATTGGTCTCGGTATGTATTTTCACAATATCAAATATTTATAATTTTTTCACATACGAAATTGGATATACAAGTAGTTAAATATTACATTGGAGTCCGTGCAAATAGTAACTGTAAAGATTTTTTTGAAACGAAGGTAGTAATTATTTAAAAAGAAAAAGAAAAAATTTATTGACATAACACATGGGCGGCAAAATATTATGTTTTTAAAACATTATTATAGCTTTAACGATTGATGTTAACTATCTAGCTAGGTAATGTATTAGTGTTAGTGTTACTATCTAGAGTTGAAACTCTTGACCTCTTCTTATTTATAGATTTATATTGAGAAGGTATATATTTGTCATAAATTACCTTATAAAATTGTGTTTTCTTAAAAATTACCTTGTAAAAAATGTCATAATTAACTATCTTTAAAAAAATTATATTATAAGATATTACAGTTTCCCGAATTTTGAACGTTGAATCAAAATTACGGGATGACACCAAAAAACAACAAACTATACCAAACAAAGTTTATACCTAATAGCCGTTCTCTCTCTCCCTCTTCTCCCTCTCTCAAACCCTAGCCTCCATTAGTGAATTACGAAGGGGCTTCCATCGATTTTATCGGCGGAAAGCCCCGATCTTTTTATTTTGTTGTTCTTTTCCCAATTTTGTTTGATTTTTAGGGTTTTAATAATACTTCCTCCTTGTGCGAGGTATTGTTCTCCCTCGAAAGACAGGGTTTTTCTTCACCTTTTAGGGAGAATTTTCTTAGGTTAGAGGATCCTAAATTTCTGATGTATGAGGGGTAATATTATTTAACTTCGCAGGAGAAATTGATCCAGTGATGAAGATTTGTGCGGTGTCGCAGCAGATGTCAGTTCTACCTCTACAATCAATTGAATCTGATTTAATTCAATATCAAAATTACAACAGATCAAAAGACCCCCTCGTTGAAAGTTGTATCAAACAACGATGTGTTAAAGGGTATACAAGCTGTTCGATGCGCGATGATCGTAGTTTTGCAGAAAACGAGTTTTATTTGATTCGATTTATTATGTATTTGATAGATTCCGATTTCTTTTGTAGATGTCGTATGACTTTTTATTAATGAATTAATTTTAATTCATAAAAAAAAATCAAAATTACGGGATTGACTTTACCACATGTATCTTGTGTGCCATTTAATTAACTCTTTTCCGTGAGATTCAACGTGAGAAACTCTAGGGATGTTATGGGGCGGAGCTGATGCAGATGTAGTTCTCTCCATCCTCATCACTATCCCTGTCCCATCACCCATGGCGGGTGAAAAAAATCATCCCTGGCCATCCCTGCTTCAACGAGTGCAAACTAAAATGTCTCCGCATGGGTATCCATCCCCATCTCATCCTCACCCATGCCCGCATCAATTCCCGCAAAATTTTTCTTCTTTAGCAAACACCTAGCAACATATGCAATGAAAAACAACTTTTAAAAAGTTACGAGTAAAAATAACATATATAATGGAAAATAAATACAAACCCATTAAAACATTGTTTAATTTTAGGTATTCTCTAAAATTAAGTTTTAGTTCACGTAGGAAATGATACTCGGTTTGGGTTGACGGCTATAAAGCGGGGCGAGAGGAGATGGGGGAGTCCAACACAAAATTCACACCCTCCCGATCACCAATGGCGGGTACAATTTATATACACATCACCCACCAAACCTCTTCCCATCCACGTCTACTTGGGGCATATGGGTGGCGGGTCTCCTACAAAACCGGACACACTAACATCCCTAAGAAACATCTAGTAAAGTCAACGTACCATGGAATCTTGAATCATGTTTATAATTTAACCAAAAATTTTTTGAAGGTTAATCCGACCAAAGTTAGTGACTTATGTCATAAATTTTTTATAAGTTACACCATTTTATTTATAAAATTGTTTATCACAAAAACTCAATTTTATACGATAGTACGTTTTGAAAAATTTGCATATATTTTATCATGCAACTGAATCAGATTTAGTTCTACTTATATACTACCTTCGTTTCAAAATGATAGTTATACTTTCCGTTTTAGTTCGTTTCATAATGTTCTTTACACTTTGCTTTATTATACTTTGGGACATGAAAATTTACTACGTGACCCTTCTTACCCCCAATGTTTACATTTTTTTACTCATTTTCTCTTACTTTAATTATTCATTTTTTTCTCACACCTACCCATCTTTTTACACATTTCTCTTACTTTATCCATATTTTACTATATCAACCAACTTTTCTATTTTTGTCTTAATATTTGGGCAAAGGTGACTGTAAAGATCTTTGCGAAACGGAGGTAGTAGAACCTACACAAGGGGTGATGATAAATGTCGCAAGTTGTGATAACATTTAGTTGTCACAATCTTACGTGTCGGATTCTAAATGGTACATATAGGCGCCACGTAGACCATGCATCATCAAAATAATTTACTATCAATGCGATATTTTTACTATGAACATATGTAATTAAGGTAGTCGATACAAAGAAGAAAACAAATATTTATTATATTTATAAGGAAAACTTGATAAGATAATCCCAATTTTCACTCATTTATCTAAAAAAAATCCCAACTTTGGCTTTATTTTAGATTAATCCAAAATTATGGGGTTACCTTCTCAAAATAATCCGAAATCTT
This sequence comes from Spinacia oleracea, assembly GCF_020520425.1. Lineage (NCBI taxonomy): Eukaryota > Viridiplantae > Streptophyta > Magnoliopsida > Caryophyllales > Amaranthaceae > Spinacia > Spinacia oleracea. Next base: position 70,736,123 of record NC_079491.1, on the reverse strand, counting down.
TTTTTCTTGTCATTACTAAATCATTTTGGGTCCCTTGTATATAGGAAAATTGATAGTTTTGATTATTTTAAGAAGATATATCCGAAAGTTGAGATTATTACAAAATAATTCAAGTTCCAAATTATTTTGAGAAAATGAGTGAAAGTTGAGATTATTTATCATTTTTTCCTATTTATAATAAATTAGAATATTAAGATTTTCCTTTCCTTTTTGTAACATGTATAATAGGTTATATAAGTTAAATATATTAGTTTTCAATGACGGACATGATACATAAACATGTTATTTTTTCATCATTGTGACATGAGTTAAAGGTCGCAAGTTGCGACCTTTATCATTTTTGCTACACAAGAACAATAGGCCCCCTCATAAAAATGATGTATCAAATAACCATCGAAAGAGGGTACATTAAACATGAATATCATATTTCGTCTACAACAACATTTTGGATATCGTATGATTTTTCACTTATGAAAAAAATTTGTTTAAGTAAAAAGACAAACTTACACCATCTCTTAATTAATAATCTATCACTCTTATTTAGATTAAACTAAAAGTACAATTACAATATTGAACAAAATAGTTTGTGTATCATTCATAAATCAGGAACGATCTATCTTGGAAGAGTAATAGTAAGTTGATCCAAAGATTGTTTTAAGGAGTCTTTAAGAAAACCCATACCCATATTATCTTTAGACTTAATTAGCATTGGTTCCTTAGGTACCGGTATACTAGTTGAGAAACTACTTAGCATAAGCGCTATCGATGACATTAAAGGTCTTTGATCTACATCTTGCACACACAATAACCCGAGGTTCATGCATCTCATAGCCTCTTCCGCTGAGCTTTGATCTCTTATACACGAGTCTACGAATTCTAGAGGACTCCCATGTTTCCAATGCTTCCATGCCTAGAAGATATGATTAGCCAAAATTAATATTAAATCAAAGTTTGTTGATTAAGGAAAAATATAATTTGGTTGGGGGTATTACTTACATAGCTTAGGAAGTCTGGTGCACCATCTCTTTCACAGAAACCATAATTCTTTTCTCCACTGATGATCTCCAATACAAGTATTCCGAAACTATATACATCGGATTTTGCCGAAAACTTTCCATGCAGTACGTACTCCGGTGCCATGTAACCACTACAAGGGAAATAGAAGACCATTTCACTGTTTATTAATCTTATTATGAACTTGTTATTGCTTGCCGGCCAGTCTAGATCAGCATGCCATTACCGTATAAGATGTACACATAGTCACACTTAATTTTACTTTTTTTTCCTATTAAAAAGAATCTTAAACATTGAACCATTTATTTAATTTGCTACATACAACTAGATTTTAGTCCGTGTTATGTACAGTTATATATTTTAATTAAACGTACATAATATACTTTGATATACAAGTTGAAGGCATAATGAATTATTAATTATTCTACCAATGATGAAAAGGATATTATGATTGTATATAATACGGAGTATATTAATGAAAAACATAGGAGAGTCATGCAATTTTTTTTTCAAAGTTAAATTAGAATTTGAGGATAAATCATTAAAGGAAAGAAAAATAGAAATCCAAGAAGTTGACAAGTGGCAAGTAAAATATTTTATTTTAAAATATTAGGATAGATTCAATGAATTATAATGTCAAAGACTCAAAGTAATATAATACAATAATCTAAGTCTTGTTGAAAAATAAAAATATAATAATAGGTAAGCAATTCTAACGACATGGAATTCATTTAAGGTCACAATTAATGTTTTATCAAGTGCTCATGGAATTTCTAAGATGCCCATCAAAGTTGAATCGTTCTTGATTTGATGAAGCTACCTACTTTTAGTAGATAGATCAACAATTGCAGTTATATATTGTACTTTTATG